>NC_064831.1:33230767-33345767 GCF_024166365.1 Elephas maximus indicus
AAATAAGCTAATACTGTGTGTCTTTCTAATGGAGATGAAATTGATACGGTGATAATAACCCTGAAGAGGTGCACTACTGGTTGTTTGTTTCATCAGTCCTGATTTATTTGTACAGCAAAACCAGGTCATCAAGTATCTTGTCATATCACCCTTTCAGTTATGTTGTAGGTCAAAGAATGGCCTACATGGTGATGTTTATCCATAACATGCCTTAGGACATTTATATTTTAATTATATTTGGAATCAGCCTGAAGGATTCTATGGGGAAAATATTAAATGACGCAGGAAGCATCAAAAGAAGATGGAAGGAATACACAGAGTCGTTACACCAAAAAGAATTAGTTGACTTTCAACCATTTCAAAAGGTAGCATATGATCGGGAACCGATGGTACTGAAGGAAGAAGTCCAAGCTGCACTGAAAGCATTGGCGAAAAAAAAGGCTCCAGGAATTGATGGAATATCAGTTGAGATGTTTCAACGTACGGATGCAGCACTAGAAATGCTCACTCATCTGTGCCAAGAAATATGGAAGACAGCTTCCTGGCCAGCTGACTGGAAGAGACCCATATTTGCGCCTGTTCCCAAGAAAGGTGATCTAATCAAATGCGGAAATCATTGAGCAATATCATTAATATCACACGCAAGCAAAACTTTGCTGAAGGTCATTCAAAAGCAGTTGCAGCAGTATACTGACAGAGAACTGCCAGAAATTCAGGCCGGATTTAGAAGAGGACGTGGAAGCAGGGATATCACTGCTGATGTCATATGGATCCTGGCTGAGAGCAGAGAATACCAGAAGGATGTTTACCTGTGTTTTATCGACTATGCAAAGGCTTTCGACTGTGTGGATCATAGGAAATTATGGATAACATCGCGAAGAATGGGAATTCTAGAACACTTAATTGTGCTCATGAGGAACCTTTACCTAGACCAAGAGGCAGTCGTTTGGACAGAACAAGGGGATACTGATTGGTTTAAAGTCAGGAAAGGTGTGTGTCAGGGTTATATTCTTTCACCATACCTTTTCAATCTGTATGCTGAGCAAATAATACGAGAAGTTGGACTATATGAAGAAGAACGGGGCGTCAGGATTGGAGGAAGACTCATTAACAACCTGCGTTATGCAGATGACATGACCTTGCTTGCAGATAGTGAAGAGGACTTGAAGCACTTACTAATGAAGATCAAAGACCATAGCCTTCAGTATGGATTACACCTCAACGTAAAGACAACAAAAATCCTCACAACTGGACGAATAAGCAATATCATGATAAACAGAGAAAAGATTGTAGTTGTCAAGGATTTCATTTTACTTGGATCCACAATTAATAGCCATGGAAGCAATCATCAAGAAATCAAAAGACACATTGCATTGGGCAAATCTGCTACAAAGGACCTCTTTAAAGGGTTGAAAGCAAAGATGTCACCTTGAAGACTAAGGTGTGCCTGACCCAAGCCATGGTATTTTCAATCGCATCATATGCATGTGAAAGCTGGACAATGAATGAGGAAGACTGAAGAAAAATTGATGCCTTTGAATTGTGGTGTTGGCAAAGAATATTGAATATACCATGGATTGCCAAAAGAATGAACAAATCTATCTTGGAAGTAGTACAGCCAGAATGCTCCTTAGAAGCAAGGATGGCGAGATTGGGTCTTACATACTTTGGACATGTTGTCAGGAAGGGTGAGTCCCTGGAGAAGGACATCATGCTTGGTAAAGTACAGGGTCAGCGGAAAAAGGGAAGACCCTCAATGAGGTGGGTTGACGCAGTGGCTGCAACAGCGGGCTCAAGCATAACAGTGATTGTAAGGATGGTACAGAACCGGCAGTGTTTTGTTCTTTTGTGCATAGGGTCGCTATGGGTCAGAACTGACTTGACGGCATCTACCAACAAAAATATCTCATTAGGTGCATTGACAAATATTTGGAAGAATTACTGAATCATTCAAGACTCTCAGGTTTTCTTCTTTACCAAAAAAGTCACTGTGCATACACAGGTTGTGACCCTTGCCAGCTATAAGATGTTGCTGTAACAAACTATGTATATTTCTTAGGTAGTATACATTTAAAATCAGAAACCAAAGCTTTATAGGTCCATGTATGAGGTTTGGGAAATTTTAATTCTGAAGACATTATTATATCATAGCATAAATATATGATAGTATACCTCATTTGCTTTTAATGAATGTGATGGTATTTTATAGTTATATATTTTTAATTTGAAGTAAAACTTTGAACACTGAAATAAAATCTCAATTTATATTAAATTTAAGAATGTACTCTAAGAGAATATAGTATCAGTTTACAGTGGTCAGTGTTCAGAGTGGAAGACCCTAAATGGTTAAACAGCAGGAGATATTTTGCTTTTAGTTAAAAACTGCTGTTTTCTATATGGCTTATTTACTGCATGTTTAATTCTTAATGTTGTGTGCTGTGGGATTGGGCATGCAAAAGTCAGCAAAAAGAGTTCTGGTTTTTTCATCTAGAGCTATTACTTGCTGTACAATAATAAAGGCACTATTTTATTGGGTTACTTGTAATTAACTTCACCACCAGGCATTCATATAAATCATTTGTAATCTGTTTTCTTTAGATTTTTATTCTTTTAAACTGGCTTAATGTACTTGCTTTCTGTTGTCTTTTTACATATGGTCCAAGGTTGTAATTGCTTTTTGGAATTAGGCTGTCAGAAACCAGCATATCTGTGGATCCAAGAAATGACTGAGACATGCTAATGAATTTTGTGTAGCATTTTATAAAGATTTGTTACTGAAATAAATAATTCTGTAGTATTTTTTTTTGTGAAACTTAATAAATAACCGTTATAGTCTCTCAAGCTAAAAAGTGTCTAGACATTAAAAAAAAGAAACATCTCTAAAGAAACATGTTTATGCCTAAGTTTAAATAACATTGTATAAAATTCAAACTAAATACTAGAAAACAAAACTTTCTCTCTTGAAGTACCTTCATTTGAAAAATGTTGACAGTGGTCTTTAGAAAGAATTTAGAGGTATGAGATAATTCTTTTTTTCTCCTACGGTATCAAAATCTTGATCATTTTTATGAAACGAATGTGTTAGGTGTGCTGTGGTGGGGATGGGAAACATGAAGAAAGCTGTTTCTCCCCCTGTCTAGAAAGTAGTGCTTTTAAAAAGAATTCAGTTGGTAAATACTTTTTATTACATCTGAATACATTAGATGGTTTAAAAATCTCTTAAAAATAATTAGCTGTTTTATATCATTTTAATGGAAGTCTTTCATGTTTCCCCTCCAGCAGTCTCTAATGAACACTCCTTGTAATTTCAGTGCAGGCTTTGAGATTCCCTAAAGACTTGACTTCAGACCTCAAAGGGCAGCAATTGCCATATGTCTGGAGAACCGGAGTTGCCAAACAGACTGACCAAGTACTAATAGGACACATTTATGTAGCTCCTGAATGTGGAGCCCTGAGACAGGCTTAATGATGATCATCTGTTGAGAGCTTGTAGCTAGAAAGGGTTAGAGCAACTTTTGTCACCTTTATTGAAATCAAGCTTTCTGTATTGATTAGTGAAAGATCTTGACTACACTAAATTGATACCAGTTTGGAAGTTTTAGGAGGACCATTATTGGCTGGAGAATATGTTTTTCCTGGAAAAGTTTAAAAACAGACTTAAAAGCACTTGCAAATATGTTAATTTTATGTGTGCCTGAACACAACATTGGGGTTATCAGGTTTGTGAATGATTTAAAAAAACCTGCTGCTGTCGAGTCGATTCCAATTGTGAATGATTATTTCCAAATAATTAAAAAGTATATTTATAGCGTTTGCATAATTGATTGTATTATTTTCTTAACTTTTGGATTTTTAAATCTTTTCACTTTATATTTTGTAAATAGTTATTTCTTTCTCATTATTCAATTGCTTGCACATGGTAAGTATTCAAAGGTATAAAATAAGTGATGAAAAATTGCATAATTTGCTAATCAGACTTTGATAGAATTTTTCTTTTCTGTTTTTGTAAAATCTTAGAGTTACATGTATATATATATTTTGCTTACAAACTAAGCCATAGTATTTGTACAAGTTAGATGTACATGTTAGATGAGTATGTTACAAAATAAACAAAATTAAAACTTTCAAAAGGATAATATTATATTGTGCAATTCCATGGTATGATTTACTTTACCTTCTGAAGAGACAGTAGATACAACCTTTCCGTTACCGCTTTGCTATGTTCTTTTCCGGTATGTGGTTACTAAAGTTTGTGTTAGATATGCTGTTGAGAGAGTGCTGACACAAAGTGCAGAACACTGTTGAAAAGCTCTTGGTAGTTTACTTTGAGCATTTAACATTACTATATCTTGGCCATGAACATATTTTGTCTAGTTTTGACCTTTAGCCCTATGTATAATGTGTTTCTCAGTTGTGTGTTAATATGCTCCCTTCCTCATTTGAGCTCCCTCCCCTGGCCTTCTCCCTTGACTCCTAATATTGTTTCTGTCACCTGTTTAGGTCATTGGAGCTACTTTCATTCAGTTTGGATTTATTTTACAGAGACATAGATAACTATAACACCTTAAAAATTAATATGGGTATTCATTGAAGAATGCAGTCTTTAAATTTTTATATTTTTATTAAGAAAATGAAACAGGCGGGTATGAATTTAGGTTACTGTTAACTTGGATTGTTATTCATTTCTTTATTTAAATTATGTTTGGGTCCTGAGATCAAAATGTTAAAAAAGGAGAATATTTTACTGCTAATAGAAAATAAAGTTAATTTCATTTGGTAGAATGTAGAACACTGACTTAAAAAAAAAAAATTCTTAATTTATGGTACATTCATATTTTTATAGCTTTGCTATCAGTATTTGAAACATGAATGTGCATTCTATTATTTAGAGATATTTCAGAATAATTTTCAATAAATACCTGTTGTTGAGTTATAAAAAATTGATGTTTATTATTTTTAATTTCTATTCGTTCTAGTCATTTTGACCATATGATTTTTAATTTAAATTTTATTTTTCATCAAAGTAAAACATATACGTGTGTGTATATATATATATATATTTTTTTTTTTTTTTTTATGTACCTAATACTTAAACTGGAGAACAGCAGTTCTCTGACCCAACACTCTTTTTCTCTCTTGATTCTTGCTTTCTGGAAGCAGTCACTTTCACATCTCTTAGTTGAAAGAAATTACCTCCAAACCCACCTCCATAAAACGAAACAAAACCTGTTGCTTGCAAGTCCATTCTGACTTACGGCGACCCTGTAGGACAGTGTAGACCTGCCCCGTGGTGTTTCCAAGGTGCAGCTGGTAGATTTGAATTGCCGACTTTTTGGTTAGCAGCTGAGCTTTTAACTACTGCGGCATGAGGGCTCCATTTACCTCCAGATTTCTAAATTATATGTTTGAATGGTACTTCTTATTTTTTCTATTTTATACATTATCTGGTATCTTATATGGTAGATGACGATTGAGCTTTTGGAATACTCTCAGTTTTTCTGTCCCCTAAACAAAATTTAGCATTTAGATTATTATGACAATGTCAGTATTCATGGTAGAGCTATGAAATATATTGTAATTACATATTTTTCAGTCCTTCATCGCAGAATTAATAATTCTCCTCATTTTTGTCTACTTGAATTTTTTTGTACCCCTCAAAATTTATTTCTACATTTTTCACTGGAATCATAAAACTTCTATTAAACGGTAAAAATCTACGAGGTATCTATTGGTTCAATCATCATTCTTAGAAATTTAGCACCTGGAATTCTTCATTTTCCTGTTCCAATCTGGACTGGTAATTGATTAGGTCTGTACAAAGCAGTCATCTTGGGAGGCTTTTTTTTTTTTTTTCATCGTCCTAGAATTTCCCTCATCCTTCTCTTTTGATAAAATCCCAGTTCTTCTGTGTCCCAGTACAGCCTTCTTTTTTGAAACGTATGCAGATTCTCTGGTTGCTGTTCTAGCACTGGTAATATAGGAGTGAACAAGACAAAGTTCCTGTCCTCACGTAGGGGAAGACAGTTAAAAGTGAAATCTAGTGGTAATAAGATAAATAGAATGGGGACGGAGGATGATCGTGAGGCATCAGTATTCGTTCTGATGAGGCACATCCCCTGTAATTTTTGATAAAATGCATGTGTGTTAATTGTTTTAAAACCTTGCATGTCTGAATATGTCTTTATTTTATCTTTAAACTTGAATGATAGCTTGTTTGGATATTGGTATTATAAGCTGTAAATCCTTTTCCTGCCAAATTTTTTTCTTTCTGTAAACTTTTCATTAAAAACTTTTTTCTATTGTTGCTATTGTTACTAGATTTTCCTTGATGTGGCTGGGTCTTTTTAAATTCATTGTTTTTCATACTGGATATAAACTGTTTCAGTATGAAAAATTGTATACTTGTGTTCCAAGATATTTTCTAGAATTATTTCTTTCATTCTATTTTTTTCATTTCTCTTTCTAGAAATTCTCTTAGATATTGAACTACCAAAGTGATTTCCTCATTAGTTTTTATCCTTTCTTATCTATTTTTTTCATTATTATTTTCTGAGAGGTTTTCCTAATAAATACCTTTCAATACTTCTGAAATTTTTCAGTTTGATATAATTTCTAAGAGCTTTTTCTTGTTTTCTGAGTTTTTTTTGGTAGGAGTGGTGAATAACAAAGTCCCTGTCTTGTCTTTTTTAAGTGAAATATTTGTCTGTTTTGGTATTAGTTATACCTTTTAAAGTCTTTTTACCCCCTTTAAAAATATTGTCTGTTTTATATGAATCCTCTTTTTCCTGTTTGCTTGCTTTGGTGTCTGTCATTCATGTTAAGAAGCCTTTTTCAAATGTCTGCTGATCCTTGGCTGCCCAGCTGATATTTAGGAGTAAGGCAGAAAAAAACCTATGTGCCTGGGTGGGATTTGTCTCTTGGTAATAAGTGAGATGGCTTTGTCATTAGTAGACCCGTATCTTATCTTGGTCTCTCAGTTTTCACACAGAAAAATTTTCTGATATCTAATATTATAATATTTATATGATATAACCATCAAGTGTCAGTTTGTCATACTGTGCTGGCTTGTGTGTTGCTATGACACTGGAAGCCTTCCCACCATTACTGCAATATCAGCAGGGTCACCCTTGGTGGATAGGTTTCAGCAGAGCTTCCAGACTAAGACACAGTAGGAAGAAGGACCTGGTAGTCTACTTCTGAAAAAATCGACCAGTGAATACCTTACAAATAGCAGTGGAGCATTGTCAGATATAGTGTCGGAAGATGAGCCCCTCCGGTTGGAACGCAGTTTGGGGAAGAGCTACCTCCTCAAAGTGGAGTCAGCCTTAATGACATGGTAAAGTAAAGCTTTCAGGACCTTCATTTGCTGATGTGGTATGAGTCAAAATGAGAAGAAACAGCTGCAAGCATCCATTAATAATTGGAATGTAGAATGTACAGAGTATGAATCTAGAGAAATTGGAAGTCGTTAAAAACGAAATAGAACACATAAAGATCAATATCCTAGGCATTAAAAAACCCATTGCTGTCAAGTCGATTTTGACTCATAGCGACCCTATAGGACAGAGTAGATTTGCCCCATAGGGTTTCTAAGGAACGGCTGGTAGATTTGAATTGCCAGCCTTTTGGTCAGCAGCCAAATGCTTAGCCACTGTTCCACCAGGGCCCCATCGTAGGCATTAGTGAGATGAAATGGACTCTTATTGGCCATTTTGAATCAGACAGTCATATGGTCTACTATGCCTAGAATGAGAAATTGAAGAGGAATGGCATAGCTTTCATCCTCCAAAAGAAATATTTCAACACCTATCCTGAAGTACAGTGCTGTCAGTGATAGGATAGTATCCATACACCTATAAATGAGACCAGTTACTACAACTATTTATTGAAACTTACGCAGTAGCCACTAATGCCAAAGATGAAGAAATTGAAGATCTGTATCGATGTCTGCAGTCTGAAATTGATCAAACATGCAAACAAGATGCATTGGTAATTAGTGGTGACTGAAATTTGAAAGTTGGGCAGAATGGCCTGGGAAGGGGGCGGGAGCACGTCTGGATCTGACCAACTCAGGTCCCACCCCTATTCCCTTGCCCTGATCACCCAGGAGTTACCATCTCCTGAGTCCCAGGAAACAGGGCCCAGAGCTCATATGTTCATCGTTTGAAATTCTTGGCTCCAAGGCCCCACATGACCTGGCCCCTTCTGCCCTCCTCTCCCCCTTGCTCAGTCTGCTCCAGCCACACTGGCCCTTCAACCTACCATGCATGGCCCTGCCTCAGGGCTTTTGCCCATGCTGTCCCCTCTGCCTGGAATGCTCTTCCCCTAAAAACCCTCATGGCTCCCTCCTTTGGTTCTTCCAACTCTTGACTCACCTGTCACCCTCCGAGTAAGGCCTTCTCTGGCCACTCTATCTAAAAATACTCTGACCCTTTCCACCCCCTTCTCCTTAGCACTTATCTAACACACTGTGTAAATGTATATATTCATCTCTTGTTTCATCTTTCCTACTAGAACGTAAGGAGCCCTGCTGGGGCAGTGGTTAAAACACTCGGCTATTGGTTTGAACCCACCATCCCCTCTGCAGGTGAAAGACCCGGCAATCTGCTCCCATAAAGATTATAGCCTTGGAAACCAGGACTTTGAACCAGTTTGTTCCAGTTGGAACCCCTGATGAGAATTTGCATTTCTAACAAGTTTCCAGGAATCACCTAGGGATCTTGTTAAAATGTAGACTCTGATTCAGTATATCTGGGATGGAAATGCAAATTCTCAGCAGGGGTTCGAACCAGAACAAACAAATTTACAGTCCTTTTGGAAACACTCTGGGGTGGTTCTACTCTGTCCTACGGGGTCACTATGCGTTAGAATCAGGTTTATGGAAACTAGAATGTGAACACTAGGGAGGCAGGGATGTTTGTCATGTCCTTCACTGATCTATCCCCAAAACCAATGCCTGGCATAAAACCAAAAAAAAACCCATGGCCATTGAGTCGATTCCGACTTACAGCGATCCTATAGGACAGAACAGAACTGCCCCATAAGGTTGCCAAGGAGCACCTGGTGGATTTGAACTGCTGACCTTTTGGTTAGCAGCCATAGCTCCTAACCACTATGCCACCAAGTTTTCCAAAACTGGGTGCTTTATTAATGGTTGATGAATTAATGCAATCAAAGGTGTGCATTATTACCCCTGTTGACAAATGTGGAAACTGAGGCCAGTTGGCTTGTATACACAGGGCACTGAGGCTAGGGCAGCAATCTGTACCCGGGCCTGCCTGGCTGCACGGCCCCAGCCCTCCCTGCTGCAGCCGATACATATATGGCCTAAGGACAGGAGGCAGCATACCTTGCCCAAAGTCTGGGGATTTACTTCTGACACCCCAGGACCTTCAGCTCTGGGCTCACCCTAAGCCCCTTCACAATCCCAGACCCAAGGAGCTGGCAAGGCAGTAACGGTGGCAAGCAGGAAGGGGCACTCACGTCCTCCGGCAGGATGGACTCCCTGATGCTCAGGAGCTTCTGGATGTGCTTGGCGATGCCCACCTCCAGCTGGGGACACAACATGGTAGAAGGAGCCAGCCAGGGCATGAGTGGGGGCCGGGGGGGAGGTTGTGCTGGGGGCCTGGTTTTGGGTCAGGAAAGGGTGGGGGTGGGACATCAGCCCTGCTTGGGGCCAGGCTTCAGGCTGTGGGTGGGGCAGAGTGGGGGTCCTGTTAGGGCCAGACAAGGTACCTGCTCTGCCAGGGTGCGGACCCCGGTGTGGATCTCGTGGCCCAGTCCTGCCAGTGCATCCTGCAGCTGGGCATGCAGCGTGTGCTGCAGCTTCCCCTGCACCAGCACAGCCCCGACCCGCTGCTAGTCTTGGTGATAGAAATGACACTGGATAGAATTTTGCAAGACCAATGAGTTATTCATTGCAGATACCTTTTTACAACAATGTAAAGGGTGCTTATACACGTGGATCTCACCGGATGGAAAACATATAAATCAAATTGACTGTATCTGTGGAGAGAGACATGGAAAAGCTAAGTATCATCTGTCAGAACAAAGCCAGGACCTGATAACAGAACAGACCATCAATTGCTCATATGCAAGCTCAAGAAGCTGAAGAATATTAAAACAAGTCCATGAGAGCCAACATATGACCTTGAATATACCCCACTTGAATTTGGAGACCATCTCAAAAATAGGTTTGACCCACTGAATGCTAATGACCAAAGACCAGAGGACTTATCAGAAGACATCAAGGACATCATACCTGAAGAAGGCAAAAAAAAAAAAAAAGAAGAAAAAAGAAAAGACCCATTGCCATTGAGTCAATTCCAACTCATAGTGACCCCATAGGATAGAGTAGAACTTCCCGATAGAGTTTCCAAGGAGTGCCTGATTGATTCGAACTTAACCACTGTTGCACCAGGGTTTCCAGGAAAGAAAGAAAACACCAAATGGATATCAGAAGAGACTCTGAAAGTTGCCCTTGAACGTCAAGTAGCTAAAGCAAAGGAAGAAATGATTAAGTAAAAGAGCTGAACAGAAGATCTCAAAGGATGGCACAAGAAGACAAAGTATTATAATGAAATGTACAAAGACCTGGAGTTAGAAAACAAAAAGGGAAGAATATGCTCAACATTTCTCAAACTGGAAGAACTGAAGAAGAGATTCAAGGCAGCGGATTGCAATATTGAAGGGTTCTTTGGGAAAAATATTAAATTGATGCAGGATGCATCAAAAGAAGGTGGAAGGAATACACAGAGTCATTATACCAAAAAGAATTGGGCAACATTCAACCATTTCAGGAGGTAGCATATGATCAAGAGCTGGTGGTATTGAAGGAAGAAGACCAAGCTGCACTGGAGGCATTGGTGAAAAAACAAGGCTTGAGGAGTTGACTGAATACCTAGTGAGCTGTTTCAGCAAAGGGATGTAGCACTGAAAGTGCTCACTCATCTATGCCAAGGAATTTCGAAGATAGTTACCTGGCCAACTGATTGGAAGGGATCCGTATTTGTGGCCATTCCAAAGAAAGGTGATCCAACAGGATGTGAAAATTATTGAACAATATCATTAATATCACATGCAAGTAAAATTTTGCTGGAAGACATTCAAAAGCAGTTGCAGCAGTACATCACCAGGGAGCTGCCAGAAATTCAAGGCGGATTCAGAAGAGGACATGGAACAAGGAATATCCTTGCTGGTATCAAATGGATCTTGGCTGAAAGCAGAGAATACCAGAAAGTAGTTTACCTATGCATTATTGACTATGCAAAGGCATTTGACTGTGTGGATCATAACAAAATATGGATAACATTGCAAAGAATGGGAATTCCAGAAGACTTAATTATTTATTTTTTTAAAATTGTACTCATGAGGAACCTATACGTAGACCAAGAGGCAGTCATTCAAACAAAGCAGGGGGATCTGCATGGTTTAAAATCAAGAAAGGTGTGCACCAGCCTTGTATCCTTCCATACTTATTCAGTCCGTATGCTGAGTAAATAATTCGAGAAGCTGGACTATATTAAGGAGAACGTGGCATCAGTATTGGTGGAAGACTCATAAACAGCCTGCCATATGGAGATTACACAACCTTGCTTGCTGAAAGCGAAGAGGACTTGAAGCACTTACTGGTGAAGGTCAAAGACTACAGCCTTCTCATGGATTATACCTCAACATAAAAGAATCCTCACAACTGGACAAGTAAGCGACATTATGATAAATGGAGAAAAAAATCAACGTTGTCCAGGATTTCATTTTTTTTGGATTCAAAATCAACACCTTGAAAGTGGCAGTCGGGAAATGAAACGACTTATTGCACTGGGCATATCTGCTGCAAAAGACCTCTTTAAAGTGTTAAAAAGCAAATATATCTCTTTGAGAACTAAGGTGTGCCAGACCCAAGCCATGGTATTTTCAGTCACCTCATTTGCATGTGAAAGCTGGCCAGTGAATAAAGAAGAACCGACCCCCATGTTCCTGTCAGTTTGTCGTACTGTGGGGGCTTGCGTGTTGCTGTGATGCTGGAAGCTATGCCACTGGTATTCAGATACTAGCAGGGTCACCCATGGAGGACAGGTTTCAGCTGAGCTTCCAGACTAAGACAGACTAAGAAGAAGGAACCGGCAGTCTACTTCTGAAAAGAATTAGCTGGTGAAAACCTTACGAATAGCAGCAGAACATTGTCTGATATAGTGCTGGAAGATGAGCCCCCCAGGTTGGAAGGCACTCAAAAGACGACTGGGGAGGAGCTGTCTCCTCAAAGTAGAGTTGACCTTAATGACTTGGACGGAGCCAAGCTTTCGGGACCTTCACTTGCTGATGTTGCATGACCCAAGATGAGACGAAACAGCTGCAAATATCCATTAATAATCGGAACCTGGAAAGTACAATGTATGAATCTAGGAAAATTGGAAATCGTCAAAAATTAAATGGAATGCATAAACATCGATATCTTAGGCATTAATGAGTTCAAATGGGCTGCTATTGGCCTTTTTTAATAGGACAATCATATAGTCTACTATGCTGGGAAAGACAACCTGAAGAGGAGTGGTGTTGCATTCATCGTCAGAAAGAACATTTCAAGATCTATCCTGAAGTTTGATGCTGTCAGTGATAGGAGAATATCCATATGCCTACAAGGAAGACAAATTAATACAACTATTATTCAAATTTACGCACCAACCACTAAGGCCAAAGATGAAATAGAAGATTTTTATCAGCTGCTGCAGTCTGAAATTGATCAAACATGCAGTCAAGATGTATTGATAATTACTAGTGATAGGGATGTGAAAGCCAGAAACGAAGAAGGATCAGTAGGTGGAAAATATGGCCTTGGTGATAGAAATGATGCCAGAGATTGAATGATAGAATTTTGCAAGACCAATGACTTCTTCATGGCGAATACCTTTTTTCACCAACATAAACGGCGAGTATACACATGAACCTTGCCAGATGGAATACACAGAAATCAAATTGATTACATCTGTGGAAAGAGACAATGGAAAAGCTCAATATCATCGGTCAGAACAAGGCCAGGGGCCGACTGTGGAACAGACCATCAATCACTCATATATGAGTTTAAGCTGAAATTGAAGAAAATCAGAGCAAGTCCACGACAGCCAAAATATGACCTTGAGTATATCCTATCTGAGTTCACAGACCATCCCAAGAATAGATTTGACGAGTTGAACACTAATGACCAAAGTCCAGACAAGTTTTGGAATGACCTCAAGGACATCATACATGAAGAAAGCAAGAGTTCATTAAAAAGACAGGAAAGAAAGAAAAGTCCAAGATGGATCTCAGAGGAGACTCTGAAACTTGCTTTCGAACGTTGAGCAGCTAAAACAAAAGGAAGAAATGATGAAGTAAAATAACCAAACAGAAGACCAAAAAGGACTGTTTGAGAAGACAAAGTATTATAATGACATGTGCAAAGAGCTAGAGATAGAAAACCAAAAACAAGGAACATGCTAAGAGTTTCTTTAGCTGAACGAACTGAAGAAAAATTCCAAACCTCGAGTTGCAATAGTGAAGGATTCAATGGGGGAAATTATTAAGTGACGCAGGAAGCATCAAAAGAAGATGGAAGGAGTACACAGAGTCATTATACCAAAAAGAATTAGTTGACTTTCAACCATTTCAAAAGGTTGCATACATTGGGAACCGATGGTACTGAAGGAAGAACTCCAAGCTGCATCGAGGGCATTGGCGAAAAACAACGCTCCAGGGTTTGATGGATTATCAATTCAGATGTTTCAACGAACGGATGCAGCTCTGAAAGTGCTCACTTGTCTATGCCAAGAGATAGGAAAGACAGCTTCCTGGCCAACTGACTGGAAGAGATGCATATTTATGCCTGTTCCCAAGAAAGGTGACCCAGCCGAATGGGGAAATTATCAAACAATATCATTAGTAGCACAAGCAAAATTTTGCAAAAGATCATTCAAAAGCAGCTACAGGACTATATTGACAAGGAACTGCCAGAAATTTAGGCCAGATTTAGAAGAGGACGTGGAACCAGCGATATCATTGCCGATGTCAGATGGATCCTGGCTGAAAGCACAGGATACCAGAAGGGTATTTACCTATGTTTTATTGACTATGCAAAGGCATTCGACTGTGTGAATCATAACAAATTATGGATAACATTACGAAGAATGGGAATTCCAAAACACTTAATTGTGCTCATGAGGAATCTGTATGTAGATCAAGAGGCAGTTGTTCAGACAGAACAAGGGAATACTGAGTGGTTTAAAGTCAGGAAAGGTGTCCATCAGGGTTGTACCATTTCACTATACCTGTTTGATCTGTGTGCTGGGCAAATAATATGAGAAGCTGGACTATATGAAGAAGAACGGGCATCAGGATTGGAGGAAGTCTCATTAATGACCTGCGTTATGCAGATGACATGACCTTGCTTGCTGAAAGTGAAGAGGACTTGAAGGACTTACTAATGAAGCTCAAAGACCACAGCCTTCAGTGTGGATTACACCTCAACATAAAGAAAACAAAATCCTCACAACTGGACCAGTAAGCTATATCATGATAAATGGAGAAAGATTGAAGTTGTCAAGGATTTCATTTTACTTGGTTTCACAATCAACACCCATGGAAGCAGCAGTCAGGAGATCAAAAGACGCATTGCATTGGGCAAATCCGCTGCAAAGGATCTGTTTAAAGTGTTGAGAAGCAAAATCGTCACCTTGAACTTAGGTGGGTTGGACCCAAGCCATGGTATTTCCAATCACATCATATGCATGTGAAAACTGGACAGTGAGTAAGGAAGACTGAAGAAGAATTGACGGCTTTGAATTGTGATGTTGGCGAAGAATATTGAATATACCACGGATTGCCAAAAGAATGAACAAATCTGTTTTGGAAGAAGTACAAGCAGAATGCTCCTTAGGAGCAAGGATGGCGAGATTGTGTCTTACATACTTTGGACATGTTGTCAGGAGGTATCAGTCCCTGGAGAAGGACATCGTGCTTGGTAAAGTACGGTGTCAGCAGAAAAGAAGACCCTCAATGGATTAACGCAGTGGCTGCAACAATGGGCTCAAGCATAACAACGATTCTAAGGATGGCGCAGAACCGGGCAATGTTGATATGAGTTGGAACCGACTCCACAGCACTTAACAACAACTACAAGAGCTGATGCCTTTGAATTATGGTATTGGTGAAGAATATGGAATATTCCGTGAACTGCCAGAAGAAGAAACAAATCTGTGTTGGAGGAAGTACAGTCAGAGTTCTCCTTGGAAGCAAGGATGGTGAGACTTTGTATCATTTCCTTTCGATGTGTATCAGAAGGAACCAGTCCCTGGAGAAGGACGTCAGGTTTGCTAAAACAGGTTAGCAAAAAAGAAGACACTCGAGATGGATTGACACAGTGGCTGCAACAGTGGGCTCAATCATAACAATGATTGTGAGGATGGTGCAGGACTGGGCTGGATTTCATTCTGTTGTACATAGGGTCGTTATGAGTCAGAACAAACTCAGTGGCACTAAATAAGAGCTACATATAATATATGCCTTCTTGCCAACTTTTCCTCAGAGCCAACTTATAGAAGGATGCTGGGAGTCTCATAGTCCATAGTTTGGTTTCAGATTATTTCCTTGGATAACATTGCGATGTTATTGACTTTTATAGTATGGCCTTGTATAGTGTCCTAAATTATGCAAACTTTTCCAGAAGGTAAATTTTCTGTGTTTGATTATGCTGGGGAAGGCTACACAGTGCGGGGGAACGGATCTGGGATTCTAACTGCTTTAATACAAACTTTGAGTGATTTCAACAGCTGTCAACCTTGTCCTTCAGCCATCCTCATAGGTACTCACTGCCTTTAATTCTTGACCTTTTGTGAGTCTGGAAGAAGCACTGATTTGCTTCCGGAACTAGATGTCTCCTACTGTCTTGTGTGGCATTTGTTTTCTCTGGTTCCCTTAGCCAGTTACCATTAATCCATTTGTTCCCAGGTTCTCCAGTTTTTTGACCTGTTTGGTGTACTGTATGATGTTGTCTCTTCCTTTTTTCTTTGTTTTTGTTTTTTACTACGTTTAATCCAAAGTCTCTTATTACATACCGCTTTTCTTTAAAGACTAAAATGTGGTTTAGAGAGAATCTATCCCACTAGTAGAAAAAATGATACTGGATTAAATGTTAGCATTCAAAAATATGGTAAAGTAAAAGGATGGCAAAATGGATTATGTGTAGTTTATTTTGTCAATCTTCGGTCTAATTTTACTTGCATTGCTGTATTTTGTTGTTAGTTGCCCTTAGTCAGTTTCAACTCATGGCAACCCCATGTGTGTAGGGTAGAACTGCTCCATAGGGTTTTTAAGGCTGTGGCCTTTTGAAAGCAGATCTTCAGGCCTGTGTTCTGAGGCACCCGTGTTCTGAGGCACCCGTGTTCTAAGGCGCCCGTGTTCTGAGGCGCCCGTGTTCTGAGGCGCCCGTGTTCTGAGGCGCCCGTGTTCTGAGGCACCTGTGGGTGGGTTGAAACCACCAATCTTTTAGTAAGTAGTTGAGCACTTAACTGTTCATGCCACCCAAGCATAAAAGAGCCCTAGTGGCGCAATGAATGAGTGCTCGGCTATTAACCGAAAGGTTGGTGGTTCAAATCTACCCAGCAGCTTTGCAGGTGTAAACATCTGGTGATCTGCTCTTAAAGATTCTAGGCTGGAAAACCCTATGTGGCAGTCCTGCTCTGTCTCATTGGGTCAATATGAGTTGAAAATGACTCAATGGCAGTTAATAGCAAGAGTGACAATATTTGAAGGTTGCTTTTTAAATTTAGGCAAAATTCACGTAGTGCACTTAAGACTATATTGTTTTTAGGAGATTTTAGAATTTAGGAAATATTCAAGTTTACTTCTAAGGAAGTTAGGATTTTTCTAAGGAAGTTAGGGTTTTCTAAGGAAGTTGAGACAAATGAATATACAGACATTTATAGGTGTCCTTTTTTTTTTTTTGAGTACTTGACGTAATGCTTAAGTGCTACAGCTGCTAGCCAAAATGTCAGCAGTTCGAGTCTACCAGCTGCTTCTTGGAAACTCTATAGGCAGTTCTACTCTGTCCTGTAGGGTAGCTATGAGTTGGAATCAACTTGATGGCAACAGGTTTGGGTTGTTTATTTATTTATTGGAAGTAGCAAGGATTAGATTTAATTATTGAAGTCTTTTTTATTTCCCTAACTAAAGATGACGTTTTACAGCATAAGTTAAATGTTATTGAAGTCTTTTTTCCCCTAAGTAAAGATGACATTTATCACCAGAAGTATGGTTTTGAAATTATACTACACAAATATATTATCTTTTTTGCATAAATATGTAGTATCTTTAAAATTATATGCATTGCACAGATATATGTAATACCTTAGCTGCTGTTGTGTGACTTAAGAGTACTTATAATCTTAGATTATGTTTTAGTAAAAATTGACTAGTCAACAATTATGGCCTTAGGAAGTGATAGTCAATTAAATATAGCTTAGAACAGGTATGAAATTATTGACTCTGTTGCTTTGTTTTGAGTCCTTCCTCTCCAAAGTGCTGAAATGTGTTTTGAAATTACTTAGTTGCATTAGTGGTTGGATTTGAGGCTTTTAACGTGTGTTTTCTCATCAGTACCTTTGGGAGAAGGATAACCAAGACCTTTAAATGTACTATACATTTTGCATCACTATATAATTGTGAATACTGTGATGAAATATTGAAATGATCATGAAAGATGATGACCATTAAGCTTTTCTTTCAACTATTAAAACTCACTAAAGGTTATATTGAGCTGTGGTTTATGAAATTGTTTAGATGAACGCCTTCTTTGATAATTGTCTGTGTAGTGGAGAAAAATGCTTTAGGATATTACGATTAATGAATTTTCTTTTCAGTTTTGGCAACTTCTATAAGGTACTGTAAAATATTTTTTATGCAGGAAACTTGTTTGCTTTAATAGCTGGGACTATCATTAAAAAATTGAAATTGTTTATTTTCATGGACTTTATATTCTTTTCGGATGGGCTATTCTTAGTAATACATATTTATGTCCATGGTATATTGTATTTTATTAAATGTTAATATTAGAAAATAGGAGTGGATTATTGACAAATGAAAACTCAGTGATATATTTGAGAATTGTGAGTTTTTTATAGTAATATCCATGAGTATGTAAGATTTGTATTTCTACTTGATCTTCTATTTTATCTAATTTGGTTTTAATTAAAACAAATTTTTTTTTGGTAACATGCCAATATTTAAGCTGTTAAATTTTGAGTAGTTAGACTATTATTGTTTTTTCTTAATAGTTTTCAGTGTAACCCAAGTAATTTTTAAATCTGTGTGAAATTTAAATGACACACTGCATCACTCTCATTTTCTGAATGTACATGAAAATAATATAAAAATGATGGTTAGATATTCACTTAAAATTTGTGGCCCCTAGGTTTTTATCTGTTTTATCTATGTGGACTTTTGAGTGTGATCTGAATTATATAATAAAAACCCCCCTCCCCTGTTGCAGTTTTGGGTCAGCAAAATGAATATGAGAAATACAACACTAGGAAATACTTTTTCAAGTACAATAACTGATCTAAATAATTCTATACAGAAAATTCTATAGAGTCCCTCTTGCCTTTTTCTGAGTTCCTTCTTTCTAGCAAGGAAAGTAACTTTCCTTACTTTCCTTTCACTGAACTTAGTTTCTCTTTGGAGCTTTTCCTTCAACTGAGTCATCTCAGTGAAAACCCAATGAACTTAAGTTTTGTCTTCCCATACTCTGGTGCTGTTTTTAACTCCCAGGTGGCTTACTGAGAGGACTTTGGTGTAAGAGCTGAGGAATGATCATATGGGGCTTTTCCTTGACTGTGACATCCCTTGAGGCATCACAGCCACATCTGAATCTCTGTTGTCTATCCACAGTGATCATAGCTATGTTCTCTTCATCTCCTCAAAGCCTTAGCTATTTCTGTCCACATCTTTCTGGGATAATTTTCTAAGTCTTGCTAGGGCATGAGAAACTTTGAAACTGTTTTAGCTCTATATACCATTAAATCCATCTCTCTTCTACCATGCCTGTACATTACTAAGCTTAGGGTAGCTTTTGAGGCTTGGCATTTCTCTGTGCTCTGCCTTGGAAGTGAGCAGTGGGACCCTTTGTACCAGGATCAAGAAACTTACCTGGAGTTTTTGCTTTTCTCCATCCTCTTCCTCCTACTTTCTGAGAAGTGAGAAGGGCATGACACTTCTCTCTGGAATGTACTCCTGCATAGAATTTGACTGCTTCCCTTTGAATTTCCTGTTTATCTCATTTTTATGGGAGGAAAGAGGTTTTAAGTTAAACAGGTATTTCTGTTTTATACTTGATTTGGTTTATCTCTTTGAAAGATACATAAAATATTATTTCAGTCGGGTAGCAACTGAATTTGAGAGTGAATATATTGTAGTCATATAAGACATTAATTCCTCATGTTCATAAATTACAGAATCATAAAATGTAGCTGCAAGGGATTTTTTGAAGAGGGTGTGTAAGACCTGGAGATGTAAAGTTATCTGTCCAAAGTCATATTCTATCAGTGTCAGAATCAGTCTTTCTAAACTGCACATTGCTTTATCATCTTAATAAATCTCGCCCTCTTATGTCTAACTAATATATTCTGTTAATATCATCTTATGGACAGTATTTATGGAATAGAACCACCTTGGGATTTCAAAACACAAAAGAAAGTAGTACCAAAGTGCGGGTAAAAGCAAAAAAGTAGAAGAGAAATGATGAGTTGTAAAAAATAAGAGTTCTGGAGTGACATAGAGCAACCATCAGGGGTGAAATTGCATGAAATTTAAAAGTATTAGCAGTATTATATTCAGAAAATATGAATATGTTTTATGGTGAGCAATGGGAAGTAATCTTACATAGTTCTTTGTATTGGCTTTTTTGCAAAAAGAACAAAAAGAGACCAGTTTAGGAATATTATATAGGCAGCATACAAGGGGAATGTTAAGGAATATAAATATCACAAGTATTTCTAGATCTTTTAAAATACATGTATATGTATGTATTTGTGTATATATGTGTATATATACTCACACACACATAAACACACACACATTGCGATTTCTTAAATCTAGCTACCTTTCAGCTTGTGCAGGCCCAGCCTTATTAGAGTAACATTAATTATATATATGTTTTAAGATGAGGATTCAAAAAAATTAATTTGTACATGTTCTGCTGGTCAACTGCCTTCCTAGGTTTATTATTTTTTTTAATTTATATTTATTTTACAAATTTTTTTGTGGTAAAATATATGTTACATAGAATTTAACATCTTAATCATTTTTGAGTGTACAATTCAGTGGCATTAAAAACGTAAACAATGTTGTATAACCTTCACTACTACTACCAGATCTTTTTTTATCATCTAAAACAGAAACTCTGTACCCATCAAACAATAACTTCTGATTACCCCCTCCACCTAACCCCCTTTTATTTTACTTTCTGTCTCTGTTATTGCACAGTTGTCTATTTTTCCGTTCAATTCTGTCATTTTTAGCTTCATATATTTTGAGGCTTTGTTGTTGATTGCAAGTACATATATGTTTATAATTGTTATATCTTCTTGTGGGATGGAATCTTTTATTAAAATATAATGTGATTTTTCTCTTGTAACATTTTTTGATTTAAAGTTTATTTTTCTGATAATAAGATAGCCACTACAATTCTCTTTTGCTTACTATTTGTGTGAAATATCTGTTTCCATTCTTTTACTTTTAACCTCTTTTTGTCTTTATATCAAAAGTGGGTCTCCTTTAGAGAGCATATACATGGATTTAAAAAAAAAATGCAATTTACCAGTCTCTTGTTTTTTTTCTTTTAAACCATTTACATTTAAAGTTATTACTGGTAAAGAAGAATTTATGTTTGCCATTTAGCTATTTGTTTTCTGTATGTCTTATATATTCTTTGTTCCTTAATTCTCTATTACTGGGTTTTTTTGTGTTTTTTTGGGGGGGTATTTAGTTGAATTTTTGTAGTGTATCATTTTGATTCCTTTCTTTTTTTGGTAAACTTTTGTTGTTTTCTTAGTGTTTACCTTAGGGATTACAATGGTATACAAACTATCTCCTCCTGTACATTTCTGTCCCCCCTCCTTCATATTGTTGTCACAAATTATGTTTTTATACATTGTGTGCCCACATAGATTTATAATTGTTTTATGCATTTGTCTTTTAAATCATATATGAAAAGGAGTTAGAAACCAAAAGTACAGTAATACTTGCTTTAAAAAAAAAAAATTTTTTTTTTTTTTTTAATGTAGTTACCTTTATTGGTGCTTTGTATTTTTTCTTATGATTCTGATAGCATTTCTTGTGAGGCAGGTCTAACGGTAATAAACTCTCTCAGCTATTGTTTATTTGGTAATGTCTTAATTTTGCAGTCATTCTTGAAGAATCGTTATGTCAAATATTGAATTTGTGATTGACTTTTTTTTTTTTCTCCTTTTTTCAGCACTTTAAATATATCATCTCACTGCCTCCTGGCTTCCATGGTTTCTGATAAGAAATCAGATGTTAATGTTATTGAGGATCCCTTGTACATGATGTGATTCACTTCTGTCTTGCTGTTTTCAAGATTCTCTTTGTTTTTGGTTTTTGACAATCCGGCTATAATGGGTTTGGTGTGGAACTCTTTGAGGTTATCCTTCTTGGGGTTTGCTGAGCTTTGTGGATGTGTATTCTTGTCTTTCATCAACCTTTGGAAGTTTTTGGCTGTTATTTCTTGAATTATTTTTTTCTGCTGCTTTCTCTTTTTTCATTTTGGGACTCCTGTGATGTGTATATTAGTATACTGAATGGTGTGTCACAGGTCTCTTATGCTCTAGAGCTTCCTACTCCACCATTTTGAGTGTTATTACTCTTTACCGCCTTTTTGAAATGTATAAACTGTTCATAAAGAGTATAGTTAATAGGTTTATAATCTATCCCTAATCATAGGGTAGTGAACTTTAGATTCCCAGCTCATAATTGATCTAGCAAAATTCACTGGTCTTTCTTATTTTCTCAATCATTCTTCGTCACTTTTTATGCGAAAGTGTACTTTGCTTATTGAGGTGTTGAATTACTACTTATTGAATTCTTTTTCCTTTCATTTCTGTGGTGGTGTGTCTCCTTTCAAAACAAACAAGAAATTTCTTCCATGTTTGATTTTCTTTGATGTTCTTCTTTCCCACTCCAACCCCATCCCCACTAATTGTGACTACCCTCTGAGCCATAATTTTCAGTGTTCTAATTTATATTCCTTATTTATATTCACTAGAATTTTTTCCCCCCAAGGAGAATTTCTATTTTTCTATAATCTATTTTCAGGATTGCTGTGAACATTGCCTCTATGCTAATGATTCCTAATGTCATATTTTTCAGGTTTGATTGAGATATGTCATAGCCCTCTTTGCCAAAATGATACTTCTAGTTAAATGTCCAGTTATGTCATAAACTCAGTGTAACACATCAGGTCATGACCCTCACTCTATATTCTGGAGCCCCAAAAGTGATTTCTTGTCATAATCTGATTCCTTTATTTCTCTGTAGCTTAACTTTTTTTTAGTACTCTTCACCCTTCCTAAGCACATTACACTCCTTCAATTCTTCATCTCTTATTGCTCCAGCCATTTTTCGTATTTTACATTTGTCTTTGCACACTGTTAATTTTTACCTTGTTTATCTGTTCAACCTTTAAAGCATAATTAAGGTGCTATCTCCTTTTGAATTTCTTCTCTGATGATAGGTTAAATAATTCCCTCTCTTCTGCTGCTTTTATTGTTTTTATGTAGTATTATTCTTGAATTCATCGTAGTAGGTAATCTTTATTTAATAAGTGGTATGCTTGAAGTCAGTGTTTATGTCTTATTCAGTTTTTGTAAATCCCAACATTTTGCAAAATCCCTGGTACATCTTAGGCCTGCAGTAAATGTGTGGCAAATGGATATATCTGTGATTCATCCTCTTTGACGGATTTGATATCCAACACAATAGAGTGGAAAGTGTGTAAGATTTCTAGTTACAAAACCTAGATTTGAGTAATCACTTTAAGATTAAATAGGTTTTTTTTTTTTTTCACTTTGGGTCTGTTAACTGAAATTCTGAACTTCAGTTCACTCATCTGTAAAATTGGTGGCTAATAATAATGGCATCTGGACTGTCTTATAAGATGGTTTGAAAGGAATCAAATGACATGATTCTTGTAGAAATGAAAATGTTATTAATTTTTTTCTTTGAGAGGTTTCTTGGCTTTCACCTTTATTTATTTTTTTATGTCAGTTGGTCTTTTCGGTTTTTAGGCCTCTGTCCCTCCATTTCTGGATGATTCAGGCATATTTTACCTGGTCTTGTTGATATTAAATTCTTCACCCAGCATTCTGCTGCCAAGTTAATTTTTAAAATAACATAATCATTTTCCTATATAAAATGTTGTAAGTGGCTGTATATAGTATATTTTATTTAATTCAGTATATTCTTTGCCCTTTATAGGGAAGGCACAATGATGAATACATATATGAAGATGAAGCATAAGGGCAGCTAATTTTTAAGTTTTATTTTTGTCTGTAACAAGAGTAAAATGCAAATTACTTAATTTAGAACTGTAAAGAAAGCAAGTAATATACTTTTGAGAGGTACTATGAAGTTCAGGTTCACCAAGTTCAACAAGTGACTCTTTGGTAACTAAATCTAACGGTCTTATTCTTGAGAGCTCTCACACCAT
Source organism: Elephas maximus indicus (assembly GCF_024166365.1). Classification (NCBI taxonomy): domain Eukaryota; kingdom Metazoa; phylum Chordata; class Mammalia; order Proboscidea; family Elephantidae; genus Elephas; species Elephas maximus. The sequence continues at coordinate 33,254,517 of NC_064831.1, forward strand.
ATGGAAATATAACCATGTAAACAATGAGTGGGCATAGCATGACAATTGATTCAGGGCTTTTAACCACTGATCAGCAGTCCTTTCACTTGTGTTGCTGTTCTGCTTTGTTCCTTCACACTGTGGGTATTGTCTGAAGTTTACTGTGTTTCAAGGTCTACATTCCACCTAGCTCCTCTCTCTCTTGGGCAGGATTCCTGCTTATGATTTTATGGCCTTTCCCCACTCGGATAAGCAGGATAATACCCAGTGCCGTCGAGTTGATTCCGACTCATAGCGACCCTATAGAACAGAGTAGAACTGCCCCATAAAAGATAAGCAGAATAGTAGCTTCTAAAGATGACCATATCCTGTGAGTATGTTATGTTGCATGGCAAGGAGGAATTAAGGTTGTAGATGAAGTTGAGGTTGCTAATCAGATAACCTTGAAATGGAGAGATTAAAACTGCGTTATTCTGATTGTACAGGAAAAAATAATTTTTTTGAATCTAACAGATAAGCCTTAAATTAATCACTAGTTTTTTACATTTGTCAATAGTTTATACCAATACCTCATGTGTTTCATCTTTTTCTAGTGATATTAACATAGTCTAGGGAGATTTCATTTCTTGTTTTATGTGGCTTTTGTAACTGGAAGATTTCAGTATGTAATTGCAGGGATCAATATATATATCAAATCACAAATTATCAAAATTTGAAATATTGTGTATGAATAATTGTTCTCATAAATCTCTTTTGATGACATGTTTTATTTGAAAGGGTGTACCTTAAAATTTCTGTTATGACTGTACGACACTGTTACATTTAACACCTTTGAACCATTCTAGTAGTAGGCGACCATTTTAGTTAACCTAAAAAAAAAAAAATTTTTTTTTTTTTTATCAGAGTATAGAACAAGGGAAAGATAAATATAGATAAGCTTATTTAGTGTATATTTAATCGAACTATGCTAACTTATTTAGTGTACTTTTCAATATCAACTATTCATGTGTTTACGAGGTTGAAACAGATGGGTGGCACGATTGACAAAAGTTTTTCTTTTAGGGCCAGCATATGAAATTGATATGGGTAATATTTTTCATTATTATTGTTTTAAAGGAAATAACCTGTTGAGTAAAAATTTTCAGCTATTTTCTGCTACTTTTCAGGAGTGGCAGAATTCTATTCAGAAGAATGCAGGCCTTGCTTTTATTGAACTTGTGAATGAAGGAAGGTAAGTAATTTATTTTATATCCATTTATATTTTGTCTTAAAATCTTATTGTATTTTGCCATTAGAACTGATGTTTTTGGGTACTATATTTGTTGTTTTTGTAAATACTAATATGGAAATCTCAGGTATTGACTATTACAGCTATGTCAATATTCAGTCATTTTGATGTTTTCATAGTTAGTTGCTTAATGATAAGGGTCTGTTTTTTATTTTTTAATAATTGTGGCTGAGTTTGGCAAAAGTAAACTGAAACGATTCTTTTAGAAGACATAGGAGAAATCATACTTATTGGAACTTTCTATAGGTTCTGTTAGTAGAACCAATAATTAGACTGAGATGACATTATTATCTCTGTTGTCATTATTGTCCCTCTAATGTCATGGAATGTCCAAAAGGTGGAGGTGGGATGAATTTATTTTGTGTTTTAATGAGGGAGTGTCTTAATTTCTTAGTGCTGCTGTAACAGAAATACCACAAAAGGGTGGCTTCAACGAACAGAAGTATATTTTCTTACAGTTTAGGAGGCTAAAAGTCTGAATTCAGGGTGCCAGCTCTAGGGGAAGGTTCTCTCTGTCTCGTCTGGGGGAAATCTGTGTCTCAGCTTCTGGCATTCTTCTTGGTATTCCTCGAAGATCTCCACGTGGCATCTCTCTTCCCCCCATTCCTGCTCTTTTGTTTCTATGCCTCATCTGCTTCTAGCTCAAAAGTGACTAGTTTAAGACACTCCAGTACGGATATGGCCTCATTAGCATAACAAAGAAAACTCTGTTCCTAAATGGGATTACATCCATATGTATAAACTCATTGCTGTGGAGTCAATTCCAGTTTATCCACAGACATAGGGTTAGGGTTTACAACACATATGTTTGGTTTACAGCAAAATTTTAGTCCATAACAGGGAGTAAGTAGGTATCATTTTCACTTAAGGAACAAAGAGAAAGGCGAGGAGAGGAAGAGAAGCCAGATGAATGCAAACAGAACCAACAGAATGGAAATAGTGAGAATGCTGACATATTGTGAAAATTGTAACCAATGTCACAGAACAATTTGTATAAATATTGTTAAATGGAAACCTGATTGACTGTGTAAACTTTCAGCTAAAACACAATAAAATATTAACAAAGAAAAGAACAAAGACAGTTCCTGGGTGGCATAAATAGTTAGGCCCTGGACTACTAACTGAAAGGTTGGTGGTTCAGGTCCGCTCAGAGGTGCATTGTAATTAAGGCCTGGTGATCTCTTTCTGAAAGGTCACAGTCTTTTTTTATTTTACTAGTCTAGATGTTGCTGTAAAGGTATTTTTTTTTTAATTTGTCAGTCTTTTTTTCTTAATTGTGCTTTAAATGAAAACTTACAATTCATGTCAGTTTCTCATACAAAAACTTACACACATACTGTTAGGTGACCCTAGTTGCTCTGCCTACAATGTGACAGCACACACCTTCTCTCCACCCTGTATTCCTGTGTCTGTTCAACCTGCTCCTGTCCCCCTCTGCCTTCTCATCTTGCCTCCAGACAGGAGCTGCCCACGTAGTCTCATTTGTCTACTTAGGCTAAGAAGGACACTCCTCACTGGTATCATTTTATGTCTTATAAAAATAGTCCAGACTAATCTTTGTCTGAAGAATTGGCTTCAGAAATGGCTTTAGTTTTGGGATAACAGAGAGTTCATGGGCCATGACCTCTGGGGTCCCTCCAGTTAGACCATTAAGTCTGATCTTTTTACTAGAATTTGAGCTCTGCATCCCACTTTTCTTCTGCTCCATCAGGGCTTCTTTGTTGTGTTCTCTGTAAGGTGGTCATTGGTGGTAGCTGGGCAATATCTAGTTCTTCTGGACTCAGGCTGATGGAGTCTCTGGTTTATGTGTCCCTTTCTGTCTCTTGGGCTTATAGTTAATGTTGTGTCTTTGGTGTTCTTCATTCTCCTTTGCTCCAGGTGGGTTAAGACCAATTGATGCATCTTAGATGGCAGCTTACTAGCTTTTAAGATAAAAGGTCATGGCCTTGAAAACCCTATAGGACACAGTTCTATTCTGTACATGTGAGTTCACCATGAGTTGGAATTAATGGCAACTTAATAATAACAATGAAGAGCAAAGACAGAAGGATTCGAGAAAAGAAAATTGAGTCGTGAGAAGGGAAGAAAAAAAGAGTGAAAGAATTAGGAGGTAAAAGAGTGTTGGGGAAATGACGAGAGGATCACTTTGTGAACATTTTGTGGCAGCTGATTTTGGGTTAATGGAACTGAAGACCCCAGAACTATAGAATAAAATTTGTTTTTGGCTGCCCTTGAAAATAGCATTCTGAGAAGTTATTGTTTCAGGCGTGTTTCTTTATGGTGCTTTGTCTAGTGTTGTTGGGAGAATGACCTTATCACAACAGTAACTGCTTAAGTTAGTAACTAGTAATCCAGCTTCTCTCTCTTGTTAATGTTATAGAAAAGGAAGAAAAATGTATTAGTAACTTCAATATTAAATCCTGTAAAATTCTTTCATTCAGCAAATATTTATAGGTGTTTGCAACTAGTATTGGGAACAAATGAATGTAAATGTTAAATTTTATGATAGAGGTATGTAAGGTCAGAGTACTAAGGTGACACAGAGAAAGAGTCCTTAATTTATGGAAGAGTCAGGTAAAACTTCCCTAGGGAACCTGATTTTTTAGATGTGTTTTAAAGGATGAGTAGGGGGTTAGTCATATAGACAGTGGAAAATTGGGAGTTGTGGATGAAATGGAGGATTTTTGAAAAGTATTTTTATGAAAAGCATTCCAAATAGAGGATACAGAATATCTGAAGACACTATAATGTGGGAAAGTATTTAAGACCTTCCTCTGTGTGTGTGTTTGTGTGTGCATGTGTATGATTGTTGGCATATAATCAGGTATCTGACTGTTGTTGTTAGGTGCGTTCAAGCCTGTTCTGACTCATAGTGACCCTATGTACGACAGGACGAAACACTGCCTAGTCACCCTCACAATCGTTGCTATGTTTGAGCCCATTGTTGCAGCCACCGTGGCAGTCCTTCTCATTGAGGCTCTTCTTCTTTTTCACTGACCTTCAACTTTACCAAACATGGTACCTGTCTTAGTCATCTAGCACTCCTATAATACCACAAGTGGGTGCCTTTAACAGAGAGAAATTTATTCTCTCACAGTTTAAGGCTACAAGTCCAAATTCAGGGCCTTATCAGCTCCAGGGGAAGGCTTCCTCTCTCTGTTGGTTCTGGAGTAAAGTCCTTGTCATCAGTCTTCTCCTGGTTAGGGAGCTTCTCAGGTGCAGGGACCCTGGGTCCAAAGGACACACTCTTCTCCCAGTGCTGCTTTCTTGGTGGTATGAGGCCGCCCCCTCTTTACTTGCTTCCCTTTTCTTTTATCTCTTTTTAGATAAAAAGTGTTGGAGGCCATAGCCCAAGGAAACGCCCTTTACATTGGATCAGGGATGTAACCTTAGTAAGAGTGTTACAATTCTACCCTAATTCTCTTTAACATATTCTAATCTTGCCTCATTAACCACAAGGAGAGAATAGGATTTACAACACATAGGAAAATTAAAATCACAAAATGGAGGATGGCCACACGATACTGGGAATCATGGCCTAACCAAGTTGACACATATTTTGGGGGGACATAATTCAGTCCATGACAATGTCCTTTTCTGGGGAGTGATCCCTCCTGAGTCTTGCCATACTTGCATCGAAGGAGCATTCTGGCTATACTTCTTCCAAGACAGATTTGTTCGTCCTTCTGGCAGTCCATGGTATATTCAATATTTTTTGCCAACACCACAACTCAAGGGCATCAGTTCTCCTTGGGTCTTCTTATTCATTGTCCAGTTTTTGCATGCATATGAGGTGATTGGAAACACTATGGCTTGGGACAGGTGCACCTTAGTCCTCAAAGTGACATGTTTGCTTTTAAACACTTTAAAGGGGTCTTTTGCAGCAGATTTGCCCAATGCATTACATCATTTGATTTCTTGAGTGCGGCTTCCATGGGCATTGATTGTGGCCCCAAGTAAAATGAAGCCCTTGACAACTTCAAAGGAGTAATGCAGTATTTTTCAACTTTAAAAAGGATGAGAAGCTTTGGAAGATTTCAAGCAAAAGAAGTGTCATTCTGTTGTTTGGGTTTTGGAAAGATAACTGGCAGAAATGCTTGGGATAAGTTTGAACAGGGGAAACCTGATGGGAAGCAAGAAGAACAGTAGCAAGGCTATTGCTATGATCTTTATGAGAAATAGGTCTGCATTGTATCCTTGAGTTTGGCATGTGGTAGGCAATCAGTAAATATTGTTGAGTGAATGAATGACTCATACTTTAGCCTTAATTTCAAAACGTGTATCAAAAAATAAGTAGCTCTTTGGCTGAATTATAACACTGATGTGTAGGATGCTAGTAAAAGAAAGATGGCAGGAGCTGTTACTTGAATATTTACTTGTTCTACTTTAATGCAAGCACAGATTTTCTGTGATTTATAGGATTTATTTGTTTAAAGAAGGAACCCTGGTGGTGCAGTGGTAAGCACTCAGCTGCTAACCAAAAGGTTTGTGATTCAAACCCAGCAGCCGTTCCTCAAAGACTACAGAAACCCTATGAGGCAGTTCTACTCTCCCTATAGGGTCACTATCTTCCTGAATTGACTTGATGACGATGGGTTTTGGCGTATTTACTTAAAGAAAAATTCTTGTACCTTTAAAAATAAACTTTTTAAAAGGGATTTTTAATTAATATAGGCAGTACTAAGTATAATTACTGTCAACTGGAAGTTACTGTTATATTTAATCACAGCCTTTGGATTAAGAGCAGTGCCTTTGAAGTTAGGCTTAGATTCAAGTTTCATCTTTGAGGCTTGGCAAGTAGTATTTCTCTGAGCTTCAACCTCCTCATCCATTCATTCAGTCAATATATTATTGCACACTGATTATGTGACAGGCATTGGTCTTGATACTGGGAATACAGCAGTAAACAAAACAGATGAATTCCCTTTTTTTGTGACTCTTGCCTTTAATAGCATTGACAGACTATGAATAGGAAACAGAATAAGTAATAGAGTATGTGAAAAGTGTTAAGTATTATGGAAAAAAATATGGAGTAGGATGAGAGGATTGGAAGTTGTTGGAAGATGTATTAGGGGTTGACGTGGTTTACAGTTTTACATAGGATTGTCAGATTAGGGCTCATCCAGAAGGTGATATTTGAACAAAGACATGAAGGATGTGTGGGAGCTAACCATGGGGGCTATCTTAGTTACCTAGTGCTGCTATAACAGAAATACCACAAATGGGTAGCTTTAACAAACAGAAATTTATCTTCTCATCGTTGAGGAGGCTAGATGTGTGAATTGAGGGAGGCTGGTCTAGGGGAAGGCTTTTTCTCTTTGTCAGCTCAGGGGGAAGGTCCTTGTCTCTTCAGCTTCTATTCCTTGGCTCCTTGGTGATCTTCATGTGGTATGGCATCTATCTTCCCCCATCTCTGCTTGCTAGCTAGCTTACTTGTGTGATCTCTTTTATATCTCAAAAGAAATTGGTTTAAGACATACCCTACACTAATACTGGCTGATTAACATAACAAAGAAAACCCAATGGGATTATAACCACGGGTGTAGGCATTTGGATTTACAACATGTATTTTTGGGGGACACAATTCCATCCATAACAGAGACATTTATAGAAAAGCATTCCAGGCCCCAGGCAATAGCCAGTCTGGAAATATAAGTAGCCACTGCCTGTTCAACATCGTCTCTTGGGAGATAACCTAAGAGTAGAACTGCTGGATCCAGTGATTCATCTATGTTTAATGTTTTAAGAAATTGCCTGTTTTCCATAGTGACTGTTGCAGCTTGTCCACATCATAGCCAACATTGGTATTGTTGGTCTTTTTTTGATTACAGCCATTCTAGTGCTTGTGTGGTGGTCTCTTATTGTGGTTCTATTTGTATTTCCCTAATTACTAACGATGTTGAGTATCTTTCCGTGTACTTATTGGCTATTCATTCATATGTCTTCTTTGGAAAAATGTCAAGTTACATCTTTTGCCTATTTTTTAATTTGGCTGTATGGCTTCTTATTGTTGAATTGTAAGAGTTCTTTATATATTTTGAATACAAGTCCTTGATCATATAAATGATTTGCATATATATTCTCACGGGCTGTGGGTTGTCTTTTCACTTTCTTGATAGTTTCTTTTGAAGTATAAAGCTTTTAATTTTGATAAGTGCCAATTTATCTATTTTTTATTTTATGTATCTTACTTTTGGTAACAAGCCTAAGAAATTTTAGCCTAATCCAGCGTCCTGGAGATTTTCTCCTATGTTTTCTCTTAGAGTTTTAATGGTTTTAGCTATTACATTTAGATCTGTGATTCATTTTGAGTTGATTTTTCTGTATGGTGTAAGGTTAGGTTAAAACTTTAGTTTTTGCACATAGATATCCAGTTGTCCCAGCACAATTTGTTGAGAAGACCACCCTTTTCCCCCTGAATTAGCTTATTACCTTTATAGAAAATCAGTTGACCATAAGTGTAAGAGTTTATCTCTGCGCTCCCAATTCTGTAACATTGATCTCTGTATCTTTGTCAATACTATATACTGTCTTTATTCTTCTAGCTTAGTAAGTTTTGAAGTTGGCTAATTTCTAATTTATATGTTGTTTATTTTGAAAATTGTTTGGCTAGTCTAGGTCCTTTACATTTCCATATAAATTTTTGCATCAGTTCGTTAATTTTTATTAAAAATCCTGCTGGGATTATGATAGGGATTATATTAATCTATGTATTAGTTCATGGAGAATTATCATTTTACCAATCTTTTGTCTTCTAATTTACAAATACGAAATCTTTCCCTTTATTAGATCTTTTTTAATTTATCAACAGTTTTTTGTGTATGGATATTGCATTTCTTTTGTTAAGACTATTCCTTGTGTTTATTCCTTTTTAAGCTTTTTTGAGTAGAATTGCTTTCTTCATTTTATTTTCATATTATTCAGTGGTTGTTGTTGTTGTCAAGTACTGTCGAGTCGATTCTGATTGATAGCAACCCCATAGGACAGAGTAGAACTGCCCTACAGGCTTTCCAAGGAGTGGCTGGCGGATTTGAACTGCCAACCTTTTGGTTAGCAGCTGAACTTCTAACTACTGCGCCACCAGGGCTCCTATTCATTGGTAGTGCATAAAAACACAATTGATTTTTGTATATTGATCTTTTACCTGAACCTTGCTAAACTCATTTATTAGTTCCAGTTTTTTTCTTTTCTTTTTTTTAAAGATTCCTTAGCATTTTCTACATGCAAGATCATGTTGACAGCAAAAAAAAAAAAAAAGATAATTTTACTTCTTCCTTTTTAATCTAGATACCATTTATTGTTTTTTCTTGGCTTATTGTATTTGTTAAAACCCCCAATATGTCACGGAATAGGAGTGGTAAGAGTGGATATCCTTGCCTCATTCCTGATTTTAGAGGACAAGCATTCAATGTTTCAATATCAAGAATTATCCAGGACTCTCGTATGTTCTGTCAATATCCATGACATTGTGGCAGGCTAACTTGTTAACTTACAAGTAGAGGAAAACTTAGACCCTTCATTGTCTATTTTAGAGCTCTTGAGCTTCTTGGATCTGTAGATTAAGGTTTTTCATGAAAATTGGAAAAATTTCAGCCATTATTATTTTTTTTTTCTGTGCTTTTCTATCTTGCACTTCTTCTTTGACATCCACTACACATATATTGATATGCCTAGTGTTTTCTGACAAGTCCCTGAGGTATTGTTCTGTTTCATTCAGTCTTTTTTCTTCTGTTGTTCAAGTGGATAACTTCTCTTGCTCTGTCCCCGAGTTCTCTGATTCTTTCTTCTGACATCTTAAATTTGCTGGTGAGTCCGTCTGGAATTTTTCTTTTTGTTTATTATCTTTTTGAACTTCAGAATTTTCATTTGGTTCTACTTAAAAAATTCCACATCTTTGTATTCTCTCTGTAGTCATTGTCTTCTTATTTTCCTTTTATTTTAAAAGTTTGATTGCATGAAATTCTTTGAACTTATTTATAGTAGTTGCCTTGAAGTATTTTTCTCCTAAACCTAGTATCTGGGGCTGCTCGGAGATAGTTTCCATTGGGTGTTTCTTTTTGGAGATTTTTTTTCTTTTGTTTTATGTTGAAAACAAGATGACTTAGGTAATACTGTAATTCTGGATTCTAATATTCTCTCTCTTTTTTTGTATAAGGGTTTTTGTTTCTGATATTTGTTAATTTTTAAAAGTAACTTACCTGTTCATAATTTACAGAATGTGTCACCCCCATGGTGTATGGTTGCTTTTTTTTCTGGTTATTTATTTATTTAATTCTTATTTTTGAAGCTGTCTTTTTATGGATTACCTCTGTGCCTGCATGGCCAGTGATTAATCAGAGGTCTTGTTGAAACCTTTTGACCACATACAGCTGTTAGATCTGTGTTCACTTTAATGAATACATTCAAATTTTGACAGTTTTCAACTCTGTCCTGGCTTGTACTTCCCATTGGGTTTCTCAAATTTGTGTTGCATGTGTGTTCAGGTGCCCAGTAGCCATAAACGTGTGGGATACTTTTTAAGCTTCAGTGACTAGCTCATAATCAGGATCTCTCTTTTGAATTTCTCCCTTGTTTTATGGCCTCCTGTTCACCCTTAATTCATGTGCAACCTTAGGTTAGGAGAGCTGTAAGTTTTTCCTGTTTTCCACTTGGCATACATTTTATACCCTCTCCTCCAAGTCAGTTCAGCCGTCTCTGTCAGGGCTGGTGCTGCTTGTTTTATAGAGCAATGCTGGATGTGGGACAACATGTGTCCTAGGAGCCAAAGAAGAACAGGCAAGATAGAAGAGCACAGGCTGAACCACGTCTGGTAGTATTATTGTACCTGCAGAGCTTGGGTCGGGGATGGAACTCTGTTGTATTAGATTGCCACAGACTCCCCTGTTCTTCTCTGAAGTTTAGCAGATTTTTATGAACAAAATTATTATCTATTTTGTTGACAGTGAATTTTCTGAATCCTGAGATGTTTATTATTGACAAATTTGTCCAGTTCTATACTTGTTGCTCTGGGATAGGATTTGTTAATCTCATCACTCCTCCCTCCATACCTGGAAGATCCTCCCCCACTTCTCTGCACGTCTTCTTCTTTATCGTTTATGACCCCAGTTCAGATGTCATCTTCTCAGAGAATTCTTTCCTGAAACCTGTTGCAGAGGTCACTTCTTTAAAAAAAAAAAAAAAAATTCTTTTTCATAAGTCTTATTCCTTTCTGATTTTTATTTTTATTGTCTGTATGTTTCAGTAAAATGTCTGAGGGCAGTGTCCCTGGGTCTTGTTTATGGTTGTATCCCTGGCTCCTAGAGAAATGTCTGTCAAATTCAGTAAACATTTGTGTTTAATTAGTGTGATATTTCATATGTAAATACATTGTTTTGATAGTTTTAATTCAATTATTGACATTTTCATGTATATACATGAATATATTTAGTTATTTAACATTCCATTTTAGACATAAATTCATTTAATAGAGATAATTCTGACAGTAATGAAGTGATATTTCTTTGAGCATTTGTACCAAGAGAAAAGGAAATACATATAATAAAATATTTACATATTTAAAAAATTGTGTCTGCATTTTGTGAAGAAATGAACATTCAAGTTATTCTCGAATATCCAGAATTGTAGATTGTTAGTATATATTATTGGGGAAGCAATTATTTGGATTACTGATTTATTCTTATATTATGTCTGATAATAGATTTTGTAATATCCTTTCTGTGATTTCTTATGGTTATCCTACTGTGTTTGGATTTGTGAGCCTCCCATGGTTAGGAACTGTCTTCCTTACCTCAGTGCTTAGCCTATAGAAAGTATTCAGCCTTTACATTTTAAGTAAATATTTGAAGTAAACAGTGGTAGCAACAAAACTAATATTTATTAATAAAATTATAGAGATAAATTTGAAATTTTTATTATTAATTTAGGGGATAGATTATATTTTCAAGGTACAGTTCTGACGTTTATTTTTCTAAATCAGTGGATTTGGCATTCGCCTTATACACATTCAGTATCAAAAGGTTACATGAGTTTATGTAAGGATAGATTTGTGAAGTAGTATTTGTGAAGTAATTTGGAGTGTTTACCTACTGGACTTAATCCCAGGGGCAAGAAGAGTAGTAACAGTGTTTTTTTTTCACTGTAGGAACCAACCTTTTTTTTTCCTATTATGGAAATCTGACCTGCCTTGACCTCATTTAGTAGCTGGTATAAATTTGGCCCTTGATTAATGCTTTATTAGTGTAAATAACTTGAAGACCCTTTACTGACTGAGACTATAACATAAGGTTTATCGGACTTGATGGGTATCTTTAGCAAATCAATTACTTAGGACAGACATAAGTAATTGTTGTCTGATAGAAATGTTTGTCTTAACTCATGTATTTAATAAGATACTTTCTCTGTAAATATGTTGTTGGGATAGTTTTGATTTTAGTTATTGGTATTTTTCATGTAAACACCATATTTTAAACACATTTATTTTATAGAGCCAAAATAACCAGTAATTACAGAGTGAAGTTTCTTTGAGGATTTTTACCAAGAGAAAGGACAACATACATGCTTATAATAAAGGCTTTAAGTTTTTAAAAAACTAAAATTCCACATCTTATGAACAAGAACATTATGATTCCTGAATGATAATTTTGTTTATGGATGTTTTGTGATATATTGACTCATTAAAATTTTCATCTCTCTTTACTTTTTAAATATATAAATAATTGATCTAAAGTGAATTTATTCTTTTTGAAAGGCACAGTTTTCTTTAAATAGTTTCAGATTCTTTTCAGGATATTAAAGCCTTTTTCAGACTGTTCTGTGAGGATGTGTCAGCATGTTAATAGGAAACTGTATAGTTATAACCATTTCATTTGATTCTTTTGTCTGGAATTTGAGGTTTTACTGTTATGTTGTTGTTGTTAGGTGCCATCGAATTAGTTTGACTTACAGGAGTCCTGTGTATGACAGAATGAAATACTGCCTGGTCCTGCACCATCCTCATGATCAATGTTATACTTGAGCCCATCGTTGCAGCCCTTGTGTCAGTCTATCTTGTTGAGATTCCTCCTCTTTTTCTCCAACCCTCTATCTTACCAAGCACATGATGTCCTTCTTCAGGGACTGGTTCCTCCTGGTAACGTGCCCAAAGCATGTGAGATGAAGTCTTGCCATCCTTGCTTCTAAGTAGCATTCTGGCTGTACCTCCTCCAAGACAGATTTGTTTCTCCTTTTGGTAGTCCATGGTATGTGTAATATTCTTTGCCAACACCATAATTCAAAGGTGTCAGTTTTTCAGCCGTTCTTATTCATTGTCCAGCTTTTCAATGCATATGAGGTGATTGAAAATATCCTGGCTTGGATCAGGTGCACTTTAGTCCTCAAAGTGATATCAATGTTACACTAAATTCAAATATAGTAGGTCCCGTTATTATGTGTATTGGGCTTCAACTGATTTGTGTATTTGATTTGGCTTTATATTAGTTGCTTTTTTCTTCCACTTAAAAATGTTTTTAATTGAAAAGTATATTTTACTAGTTCCAACAGAATTGTTACTTATATTAAAAAAAATCAATTATTTGTCAATGAATCTTCTAAGCCTTTTCTCACTTGGATAAAGAAGGGGTTTGAATTTCATTTTTTGCCTTTCTTCTTATTCTTGGTTTTGGTAGAGGTTTTGGTGACATCACTTCCAAAAACTGTAGTAACTTGATATTGGTCTTTATTTTGGCAGCAGAAATAAATATAAATAAATGTAATTTCCTTTATTGCTGCTGGCTGACCTGTCATTCATCTGACAAATAACTTTTGAGAACATTTTAAGCTCCTGAGGTTGTACTAGCCAGCTGTGAACAAAGCACCTGCTTTATTTTAGACCCTATTCAGTGAAATTTGTCATGATTTGTTGATGATTAGAGGCTTCTGCTGTATAACATAATTTGTTTGACTTATGTCTATTAATGGAAATGATGCATTGGATAAATATGATCATCCTGTATATTTCATATATTTAAGTGACCTGCTTTTGTTCTTACACTCTAGCATTCTGGAAAATCAGTGCGAATTCCCCCCCAGTAAAATTTTTGTAGCTTAAAATTGTTAAGAAATCCTAACAAGTGTCCTGTCTTTCTTCTTGCTTACTTTTTTCTTAGTTTCTCCTTTTGTTTCTATTTCATTTACATTTTAAAGTAAAAACATGATTCATTTGAATTTTAAAGTAAAACATATGATTCCATTAACTGATAAAACTTTTTAAACTTCTGAGAGTAAAAATCAGGGAAGTGGTGGAGTATTAAAAAAACAAAACAAAACCTATTGCCATCGAGTCAATTCTCATTCGTAGCAAGTTGGGCAGAGAAGAACTGCCCTATAGAGTTTCCAAGGAGCACCTGGTAGATTCAAACTGCTGACCTTTTGGTTATCAGCCGAACTCCTAACCACTCTGCCACCAGGGTTTCTGCGGTGGACTGTGAAACCTAATTTAAAGGTATAATGCTTATTAAAATTTTTAAGATTTAAATTATCATCTTGAATTTTATTATTTTTAAAGTATGTTAGTGAGTAATAAAATGACCTACAATTATAGTGCTAGGTTTAGTTTACTAAAAATACATTTTGGGAACATCTATAGTCTCCTAGGATTTTACTTGTAAATCTGATACTGCTACTCTTCTCTTTCCCCATCCTTAAAAAGTACAGAAAGGGCAGATTATCCCACATACTGCTGAGCACATTGCCTAATTTTCCTCGGGGGACAGGCAGTATCTCCTTGTTACAGCAGTAACTCAGACCTGCGTCTGAATGTGTAAAGAGCCCTCATAGAAGACATCGTGTTTCCAGCACGAGTACACTTGTCCCTTTCGTCGGTATTCAGCGCCTTAGATTGCATTTCTGCTTCTGACTGTGTATGTAGCTGCTCCAGCCTTTTCCTTACTAAAAAAAAAAATCCTTACTAGGTATCATAAATTCCTAAAAAGTGTTTGTGAGAATGGGTAGAAGAATAAATGAAAGGGAGAGGAGAAAGGGAGAAAGGAAGAAAGAAAGTGGATTGGAGGAGGGAAGGAGGGAGGGAAAAAACATTTTATTTCATTCTGACACCTTTGGCCATTTTCAATGATATTTTACATCTGAGTTATATTTTAGTAAAAAGACAGAAGTATTTGTTGCACTGAAGTAAACACCGTGCCTAGAATGTAATCTTATCTGTACCAGAGAAGACGGAATTGAAGCAGAGATATTCTCTTGGAAACCCTGATGTGCTCCTTAAAGAGCCATGTGCTTTCCAGCTGAAGTTTTAAAATTACTGTACATTTGTAGTAAGATACTTTATACAAAAATCCTAATTAAGTCTTATAAACAGCTGTTTTGATATGATCTTATTTTGGAGGGAAGATTCAGAGGTCATTGCTCCAAAGATTTATTGAGAAGAGACTTTAATCTCTATTTACTCTAACCCTGGATCAAATTGATACGGAAGTTTATGTGGATGGTTTGGAATTAGGTTTGGGCTGTTCCTTCCTCTTAAAAATTGGACTACGGAAATTAATGTTTATAATTTTGAGAATATTTAATGACTTATCAAAAAGGATTAGAATTTTCTCCCCTGAATTAGGATTATTTCTTTTCATCATGTGCTTTGGATAAAGCAGCCATGTAGGTAAATTATTTTTTCCTTTTAATTTTCTACCTTTATCTTAGTTTATAGTTAATATAACATACTTCCTTTAACAGATTTTGCATTTAGAGGCTTGTTTTGGTGACTTTATATGCAAATGATTTTCACATCATTCTTTTTTTCTGTAGTGACCAGGTAATTAAATTTTTTTCTATAAAAAGTATGTGTGCCTGCTTTTTATTTTCTGACTGACATAAAACAATAGTGCTACATTTGAATTGTACTTCTTTGCCACCTAAAAATGCACAGTCCCCTAACTTTCAGGGCATTAACTGTTTGGCAGTGCAGGCTATGTTGCTTGCCCTTTCCCAACAAGGCCGAATGTGTGTATCTTTGGGAATAGGTGGTTTGGAGCCAGGATGCTCGTACGGTGTGCTTATATTTGTATTGAAGTTTCATAATCTTATACAGTTATTATTGTTTTTTTTAACTACAACAGTTTATATAGCAATTTGCTATATTAATGAAAATGAGTAGAGGAAAAAAGGGAGGCAGACTAGGGGTGGGAGAAAAAGGGAAGAAGCCAAACTTTAAGAAGAGTTAAATGAAAACAAAATGATGATAAAAATCATTCACTTGAATCATTTATTCAGCAAATATTTATGCACATCAACTACGTATGGATCCATGTGCTGGGCATGGAATAGACGGCAAAATAGACTCGCCTCCCTCATACAAGTTACTCTAAGTGGCAGAAATATTCAGTAAAGAAATAAATAAGTTTATATTGTATCAGAAGGTGATAAATGCAATGAAAAAGTTAAAACTGTTAGGCAGAATAGGCACTATTTGGAGCAAGGGCTGTTACAATTTTAAACAGGGTGGTCAGGGTAGATCTAAAAGAATGGGTTTCTAGGACATGGCCCTGGCAGTGAATGGACAGAAGCAGTCATAGGAAAATACAAACTCATTGCCGTCAAGTTGGTTCTGACTCACGTTTCGTAACAGAGCAATCCTAAACTGAGTTCCAGTGGGGAGTCAGCAGAACCATTTCCCTCAGAGTTTTTACTTTTCTGCTTAGGATAACCTTCTCTCTCTTTCTCTTTATATGCACTTCTTGAGAATAAATTCTTTCATAGTCCTAAAAAATTCTTCCATCTACAACATGCTGCAGCTTCCATTCTGGTGTCTGTCCTACCATAAGTTATTGTTTTAAAGTGCTCAAGTAGGGGGAATAGTGCACAATAGTCTGGGAAAATGGGCCGTGACATTTATCTAAATTTGACAATTATGTTAAATTACTAAGCTGATAAATTCTCAGGGAGAAATAACTATGGAGTATTGTATTTCCATTCTAATTTTAGTAAACTGTATGGGTACATTGTAGTCTTCCTGACTAAGGGTATCAGCTTCCAGAAGAAGTGGGCACCACCTGGGCTGGTTATAAACTGAGAAGGAACCAGGTTGGCCTTAAATATGTATGAAACCCATTGAAAAATTAAAAAAATAAAAAATTTTTTTTAATACTCTTGTTAGTCACCAGTCTGTTCTTTCTAAGGCTTGTGTATTTTATGATGTTAGACTCTTGCTAACTCAGAAAGGAGTAGAGAGATATTAATATAAGGATTTTTGTTATGCCAATATAAGGGTATTAAATATGCCTGGTGGGGGGGGAGGAGGAGGAGCAAGAAGGCAGGTAGATAGAGTGAAGGGTCAGGTAGTAATTCCACAGTGTAAGTATAAAGGTCTTACTAGTTTATGGAGATGATAGTGTAAAATGTGAGATTTTACTATTTCTCGTATTGCTGAAGGAAGACTTGGGAAACAGGTCCGTCCTCCCCCCTCCGCCCCGTTTTGGTTTGTGATCATAATTGTAGTTAATTCTAAAGAAATTATAATGTTAGAAACATTGTGAATTCAGGGGCATTACTTCCACATTACGTCCGCATTCTCAGTTGTTAGGATGCAGAAAAATACTAACCTTCTTTTCCCATCAACGGGGAAGATGTTTAGCAGAGAACATCTGACAGTTGCTGCTACTGCTAAATGGGGGTCACGGAAAGCCCAGGAAACACAGTGGTAATATTGGAATACTCTTGGTGAAAATGTCTATGTGCTTACCAAAGGTCTAGACTAGTATAATCAGATGTGGACAATGGGCTGTAATGTAGTTATGGGAGATGGTTGTCATCATTACTGTTATTTATTGAGTCTCTAGTGTGAATCTTTTCTATTTGGTCACTTGATAGGGCTGTTTGTTTCCTAAAGCTGACACAAGCTTTTTCTTTCTTGCGCTGTAGGTATAAATTATACATATTTTATTTTTTTACTCCTAATACTAAAATATGTGAATCATTTTGTGCTCTGCATTTCAGAGACTTAGTATGCTTTACAGCAAATCCAGTATTTTGAGGATGCTTATTATAATTAAAACATTCTAATTTACATCTCATTCTTTGTTTGAAAGAATAGTTTGGAAAACAGATGAAATTACAGTTGCTAACTGCTGTGTAATTTGTGTATCCAGGAAAATAAGCATACAGATGAAAATACTTTGTTCCTTGGTGGGCGGGGGGGATCATTTACGTATCTTATTAGTTAATTTTTGAAGCCGTCTTTATATTTTTCATAATGAAAGGGAAGATCATATTTGTGTGAATAATTAAAAATAAATAGGCATGTAGTCAGGACCATCTGAGATAACTGGATTTAAAAGCATTTTATAAATTTTGAAGGAAAACAGGGTTTACCTCTCTTCTTCTATGGAAATATTATTAAATACTTCACATACATTTTAATTTTTATTATATTCTTTAAAATAAGTAAGATTAGAGTGTAATCATTTTGTATTATGGAGTAAAAATACTTCAATCTTAAATTTGTGATGTAGTTAAGTCAAAGCTAGAAGCTGTAGGGTTTTGCTTTTAATGGCTTAGATAAATTTAGATACTTGAGAATATTTGGTTTGAAATATTTTCACAAACTGTCCATTTAGCAAATATTTATTGAGCAGGGCTTATCTGAATAGTCCTATCCCAGATTCTATGGCTGATTAAAAAAGAAATAGTAAAAAAATGTGCCTCCTCAAACAGTGTGTGGTGTGATTGGGAGAAAAGAGTAACATTCATAGAAGTATCATAGAATACTTATACTGCATAAGGAAATATAACATATGTAGAGGATTGACATAAAAATACAGAAACAGTGTGTATAGGATACATTTTTGGAATATTCCTTAAAGGAAAAACGTCTAAACTCAGTCTTAGGAAAGTTAACATTTTGAATGTAAACAAAGGCCAGAAAGAATTGATTGGCGGTGGGGGGGGAGGGGGGTTGGATTATAGTACTTATTTTTTTCGTCTATTCTTTACCTATTTATTGATCGTTTCCTATGTGCCAGGCATTATATGACTTCCTGCTGTCATGGAGGAGAGAACAAATAATAAAACAAGTTAACAAATAAAAAAGGTAATTCACATAGTAATGAATGCTTAGAGAAAAACAAAGGTGAATACTGTTAAGAAAGTGAAGGGAAGATTTTATAGGGAGGACAACATGGATGAAATATTTAGAGAAGACTTCTGAGGAAGTGACACTTGAATGAAGACAAGTAGCCAAGCATTTTGAATCTAGGTCACAGCATTTTAAGGTGAGGAAACAGCAAGAACAAAGGCCTTAGAGAGTCACTGAGATGTCTGTGTATTTGAAACAAGTAGAAAGGAAGAGAGGGGCCCTAGTAATACAGCGTTTAAGTGGTCAGCTGCTAACTGAAAAGGTAGGCAATTTGAACCCACGAGCCACTCTGTGGGAGAAAGATGCAGCAGTGTGCTTCTGTGAAGATTACAGCCTTGGAAACCCTGTGGGAAAATTCTCCTCTGTCCTACAGGGTTGCTGTGAGTCTGAATCGAATCGAATCGACGGCAATGGGTTTTTTTTGTTTTGTTTTGCTTTTTGAAGGGAAGATTCGCTGAAACAAGCAAGGTAAAGGGTGAGGCTTGAAAATATCAGAGAAGTCTTCAAGTTTTAGATCATAAAGGCTGTGGTAAGAAATTTGGATTTAATCTTATCAAATAAGAATACACTGCAGAATTTTAGGCAGAGTAGTGGTGTGATATGACTTATGTTTTTAAAGGAATAGACTGTGACAGGAGTAGTATATGGGGCAGGAGTAGATTAAAGATATCACTGAAAAAAAAATTTTTTTTTTTAATCACTGAAGATACAGTGAAACCTGTGAGAGCTGGAACTTGACGAAACTGCCTTGTTTTTCTGGGTCTTAAAAGTTTTCCACCTTTGACAGAGCACAGTCTTAACACTTTTCTGTTGCTGTCTGTTAGTGGAGAATATTTGAGTTTTCCTTCTCTGACAGGTTTCTGCCCTACACAAGTGCTGGCATCCACAGATTTCGTTGTGATACTGAAATGTTCCAGGCAAGGGATGATGGTGACTTAGACCGGTATAGTAACACTGATGATGGAGAGAAATAGACACTTACGTGATATAGTTAAGAGTTAAAGAAGCAGAACTTATTTTTATGGATTAGATTTGGAGATGAGGGAAATATAAATCAAGGACCAATCCTAGGATTTAGGAGCCCTAGTGGTGCAACATTTAAGTGCTTGGCTGCTGACTAAAAAGTTGGTGGTTCAAACCCACCCATTGGCTTCGTAGGAGAAAGACCTGGCGATCTGCTCCTATGAAGATTACAGCCTAGAAAACCCCAGGGGACAGTTCTGCTCTGTCACATTGGGTCGCTATGAATTGAAATCAACTTGATAACACCTAACAACAACGTCCTGGAGTTTATCTGAGTGGATTTAGCCTCTCTTTATTGAGGTGGGGGAAGACTGGGGTAGGTAATGGGATAGAGGTATTAATGGAAGTGGGATGATAGAATTAAGAATTTAGTTCTGGAAATGTTAAATTTGAAATGCCCACTGAATATCCAACTAGAGATTTCAGGTGGACAGTTGGCTACGTCAGTGAGAAATACATGAGAGAGAAAGTAGGGTTAGAGATATAAATTTAGGAATCAACAGTATATACTTTAGGATGGATGGTCATGGGGCTGAATAAGATAATTTAGATAGAGGAAAGGGCACAGCTGAGCTCTGGGACACTACAAAATTTAGAGGTACACCTGAGGAGGAGGCACTAGCAAAGGAGACGGTGAAGAAGCAGCCACTGACATAGGAGGAAAACCAAGAAAGTGTTGAAGAAGAGAAGAAAATGTTTTAATAACCTTGAGCTACTGACCTTAAATTGAAGAGGAATGGCATCGCATTCATTGTCAAGAAGGACATTTGAAGATCTACCCTGTAGTATAATGCTGTCGTGATAGGATAATATCCACACACCTGCAAGGAAGGCTAGTTAATACGACTATTATTCAAATTTATGCACCCACCACTAAGGCCAAAGATGAAAAAATTGAAAGTTTTTACAAATTTCTGCAGTCTGAAATTGATCAAACCTGCAACCAAGGTGCACTGATAATTACTGGTCATTGGAGTGCGAAAGTTGGAAAAAAAAGACAAAGTGTTGGTAGTTGGAAAATATGACTTGGTGATAGAAATAACTCTGGATATCACATAATAGAATTTTGCAAGACCAATGACTTCGTCATTGCAAATACCTTTTTCAATGACATAAGCAGGCAACTATACTCATGGACTTTGCCAGATGGAATAGACAGGAATCAAATTGACTACATCTGTGGAGAGAGACGATGGACAATCTCAATATCATTAGCCAGAACAAGGCCAGGGGCTGAGTGTGGAACAGACCATCAATTGCTCATATGCAGATTCAAGTTGAAACTGAGGAAAATTTGAACAAGTTCATGAAAGCCAAAGTACAACCTTGAGTATATCCTACCTGAATTTAGAGACCATCTCAAGAATAGATTTGATGCACTGAACACTAATGGCTGAAGACCAGACAAGTTGTGGGATGACATCAAGGACATTGTACATGAAGAAAGCAAAAGGTCAGTAAAATCCAGGAAAGAAAAGACCCAAATGGATTTCAGAAGAGACTCTGAAACTTGCTCTTGAACGTTGAGTAGCTAAAGTGAAAGAAGAAATGATGAAGTAAAAGAGCTGAGAAGATTTCAAAGAATGGCTTGAGAAGACAAAATAAAGTATTATAATGAAACGTGCAAAGACCTGGAGTTAGAAAACCAAATGGGAAGAACACACTCAGCATTTCTCAAACTGAAAGAACTGAAGAAAAAATTCAGACCTTGAATTGCAGTATTGTAGGGTTCTATGGGGAAAATATTAAACGACACAGGAAGCATCAAAAGCAGATGGAAGGGAGTATACAGTGTTACTGTACTGAAAAGAATTAGTCGATGTTCAGCCATTTCAGGAGGTAGTATATGATCAAGAACCGATGGTACTGAAGAAAGAAGTCCAAGCTGCACTGAAGGCACTGGCGAAAAACAAGGCTCCAGGAATTGACGGAATACCAATTGAGATGTTTCAACAAACAGATGCAATGCTGGAGGTGCTTGTCTATTCCAAGAAATTTGGAAGACAGCTACCTGGCCAACCCACTGGAAGAGATGCATTTTTGTACCCATTCCAAAGAAAGATGATCCAAAAGAATGTGGAAGTTACTGAACAATATCATTAGTATTACCCACAAGTAAAAATTTTGCTGAGGATTGTCCAAAAGCGGTGGCAGCAGTACATCGACAGGGAACTGCCAGAAATTCAAGCCAGATTCAGAAGAGGACATGGAAATAGGGATTATCATTGCTGATATGAGATGGATCTTGGCTGGAAGCAGAGAAAACCAGAAAGATATTTGCGTGTGTTTTACTGACTATGCAAAGGCATTTGATTGTGTGCATCATAACAAATTATGGATAAAATTGCAAAGAATAGGAATTCCAGAACACTTAATTGTGCTTATGAGGAGCCTGTGTATAGACTAAGAGGCAGTCGTTTGAACAGAACAAGGGGATGTTGCATGGTTTAAAGTCAGGAAAAGTGTGTATCAGGGTTGTATCCTTTCACCATACATATTCAATCTGTATGCTGAGCAGACAATCCAAGAAGTTGGACTACTTGAAGAGGAATGCAGCATCAGCATTGGAGGACTCATTAACAACCTGTGATATGCAGATGACACAACCTTGTTGTTGTTTTCAGTTGACTTTAATCACTTGGCATGGTGTGTTAGTTAATTTTGTGTCGCCTTGGCTAGGTTGTACTGCTCAGGTGTTTGGTCAAATACCAGGTACTCTTATGAAGTAGTTATATGTGATTAAATTGGTTGGCCTTAAATAAAGCACACTACCCTTCATGATGTGGTTGGGCCTCATCCAATTAGTTGAAGGCCTTGAGAGCAAAAGGGGGGTTTTCACTAGGGTGTGTTCTGCCTCCAGACCATAAATAGATATCTTGCCAGAGCTCTGCTACTCTTCTCTCTTCCTGTCACAGGAAGGGTTTTGGCACATAAGACTGTAGGAGTCTCCAAGCTGTTGCCTGATCGCCCCCCACAATTGCATGAGCCAATTCCTTAGAACAAATTTCTTCCTCTCTCTCCTCTCTGTATCTATGTATGTAGGTATGAGTGTGTAAATTGTTGTTGTTGTTCGGTGCCATCAAGTTGGTTCTGACTCGTAGCAACCCTATGCGCAACAAAACGAAACGTTGCCTGGTCCTGCACCATCCCCACAATCATTGCTATGCTTGAGCTCATTGTTGTAGCTACCGTGTCAGTCCACCTTGTTGAGGGTCTTCCTCTTTTCTGCTGACCCTGTACTGTGCCAAGCATGGTGTCCATCTCCAGGGACTGATCCTCCTGACAACATGTCCAAAGTATGTAAGATGCATCCTCACCATCCTAGCTTCTAAGGAACATTCTGGTTGCACTTCTTCCAAGACCAATTTGTTTGTTCTTTGGGCAGTCCATGGTATATTCAGTATTCTTCGCCAACACCGCAATTCAAAGGTGTCAGTTCTTCTTCGGTCTTCCTTATTCATTGTCCAGCTTTCACATGCATATGATGCGATTGAAAATACATAAATATACACACAACAGTGAAACCAGTGAGAGCCGGAACTCAATAGGACTGCCTTGTTTTTCCGTGTCTCACAAGTATTTCACCTTTGACGTGGTGCAGTCACCACTTTTGTGTCACGCTCTGTTTCGTGGAAAATATTCGAGTTTTTCTTCTGACAGCTTTCTGCCTTACACACGTTCAGCTTTTGCGGGTTTTCCAGTATATATATTTTTACTGGTTCTGTTTCTCTAAAGAACCCTGATTGAGACACATGGGGACCTTCTGAATTTCAGGCATGGTTTTCCCTACCTTCCTGTGATAGCAGTCCAGTTTCCTATTGGTAGTCAGGATCAATCACCCCTGCCAATACAGTAACTCCCATTTTTGTCTGTAATTCAGAGAGGTGAGGAGTCCAAAGCAGCCAGGTGTCAGTTTTATATTTCCTGGTAGAAGCTTTCCTACCTTTGGGACTAAGACTGGTAGGCCAGCAGAGTGTAAAATTCAGGGGGTAGGAAGCAAAGATTTTGCTTCTGGATCACTAAGAATAATAGTGAGTCGTGCCACTCTCATTTCCACATAATGATTCCTGGACCCATGAATCCTGCCTATGGGAGAAACAGTACCATATACAGGACACTGATTTAGAGCATATATAGCCTCCTGGAGAAAATCATGTTCCAGGTATTAACACCTAGTTGGCACTGCGACTGAGTCGTCAAAAGAGTATGCCATCATTCTATCAAACCAGCTGCTTCAGGATGATAGGAAACTTGGTAAGACCAGTGAATTCCATGAGCTGGGCCCATTGCCATGTTTCATTTGCTATAAAGTGAGTTCCTTATTAGAAGCAATGCTGTGTGTAATGCCATGATGATAAATAAGGTGTTTTGTGAGTTCATGGATGGTAATTTTGCAGAAGCATTGGATAGGGGGAAGGCAAATTTGTATCTAGAGTAAATGTCTACTCAACTAACAACAAAATGCTGCCTCTTTTATGATTGAGGAGCCCTGGTGATGCAGTAGTTAAGAGCTTGACTGCTAACCAAAAGGCCAGCAGTTCGAATCTACCAGCTGCTCCTTGGAAACTTTGTGGGGCAGTTCTACTCTGTCTCCTATAAGATTACAATGAGTTGGAATTGATTTGACGGCATTGAGTTTGGTTTTTGGTTTTTCTATGATGGAAGTGGTCCAATGTAATCAAAATATCACTTACGTTTTTAACAACTTATATTACTTTTATGATAAAAAAAAAAGGAGCCCAAAAATGAATAAAACATGAAGATAGAAAAAGAAGTGTATGCGTATGTTTACATACATACATGTGTGTATGTATGTTGTTAGTTATCGTTAGATGCCGTCAAGTTGGTTCTGACTCGTAGCGACCCTATGCACAACAGAACGGAACACTGCCCGGACCTGAGCCATTCTCACAGTTGTTGCTGTGTTTGAGCCCATTGTTGCAGGTACTGTGCCAGTTCATCTTGTTGAGGCAAAAATGTTAAAACATCAGAGGAAGCATACAAAAGACTTATTCAGTTATTATGTGGTTAAAACGATTAATACTTGATTTTTAGAGCTCTAAAAATTAAGAGCCTAAATTAAGTACAGAGGACACAATGACAAGATTTGTCGTTTGTTTAGGGGCCTGGGGAAAGGTGGTAGAGAAGAGGGAGGAGACTAAAATAACTTTGAGGTTGCTTGTTTGGGGATGGGAAGGATGGTTGTGCCATTGACTAATCATATCAATTAAAGTTTGAGTGCAGTTGGGCAAATATTGATGCTAAATTTAAGATGTGGTTTTAGGTCTCTAGAGTGAAACTAAGAAGCACAAACCAGTATTTCACTTCTGTGCTTATGAAAGCTCTTGCTTTCTCTAACTATAGAATCATAGGACATTATTTATGAGGTTTTAAAATTACACTGGGGATTGTTTTTATGTTTAATGCTTAAATGTGAACTGTTTAATATCATTTGAATAAAAAAATACCCTGAGTGATATCATCCCAAAACTGTAGACAAGATGGTGCGTTAACTTCTGAAGTAGCTGTGAGACAGTTTGGGGGTAATACAGCCTGACAGATCTGAAATCAAAGCCTAATACAGTGTGTATAAGCTTAATAAAAAAAATTTTTTAAGTATATGAAAAAAGTGGTAGAAGAGCAGAAAGCCTTTCTGTTTCCTTTAAGGACTTACTATCTTCTTTTAATTAATACATATAGTAAAATTTCAAATAATAGAGAAATACACATACAAGAAGGAAGACTTACAGCCGCACTTTCTGAAAGCATTCTTTTTCTGTCTTTGACCTTCATCAGTAAGTGTTTTAAGTCATCTTCATTTTTGGAAAGCAGAGTTGTACCATTTGCATATTGCACTCTGTTAATGAGCCTTATCCGGTCCTGTTGCCATATTCTCCTTCATGTAGCCTGGCTTCTTGGATTATTTGTTCAGTATACAGATTGAATAAGCACAGTGAAAGGATATAACCCTTCTACACACCTTTTCCAATTTTTACCACAGTTTTTCCTTGTTCCGTTTGAACAACTGCCTCTTGATTCATGTGTAGGTTTTAAGTTTTAAGTGGACAGCATTAAGTATTTCTGAAATTTCCATTCTTAAAATTGTTATTCATAATGAATAGTTGCTAGTGTTTGGATGTTATAAATTTGCTGTGAATATTCTCATTGATTTTTTTTTGATCATTAGGTTATCTGTTGTTTCATATCTTTGCCAAAATTTAGTAATGTCAACTGTTATTTTTTAAAAAATACAGCCATTTTGGTGGGGTGTAATGATCTCACATGTTTTTAATTCATATTTCCCTGATGAGTTGTAATGCTGAGCACCTTTTCATAAACTTATCCTTCATTTGGACATCTTCTTTTGTGAATTGCCTATTTGGAAATTGTCATCATTGCCTTTTTGTTTTTGGTAGGAATGTCTTATATATTCAAGGTACAAGTTCATGATTGGCTCTAAGTATTCCAAATATTTTTTTTTCTCTGTGTAGAATTTGCCTTTTAATTCTCTTAATGTTGACCCTTGTAAAAAGATGTCCTCAATTTTAATGAAGTTGAGTTTGTCACTGTTCTTCTTTATGGCATGTGTATTTTATGTTTAAGAAATCTTTACCTTTACCTTAGTCAGGAAGATACTCTGTTACGTAATCGTCTAGAAGCTTTATTGTTATATTTTTTCACATTTAGGTCTGTTCTGTAATCCATTTTAAATTGATTTTTTTGTATAGTCTGGCCATATGGATATCTGAGTAATAAATACGAGAGCAGGCATTTAAAAAGATCATCTTCCTCGTACTCCTTGTAGAGGTAATTTTGTCACTATCTTTGCTCCAGTACCACACTATCTTAATTACTATATCTTTACAAGTTCTCATTATTTGAATTGTTACTATTATTCTTTTCCCTCACCCTCCTTCTTCAAGAATGTCTTAGATATTCTTTGTTCTTTATATTTTCATATAAATTTTAGAGTCAGCTTACCAAATTCTACTAAAAATCCTGCTGGGGTTTTGATTGGGATTTATTTGATCTGAAGATCACTTAGGGAAGAATTGATGTCTTTACATGTTGAGCCTTTCACTTGCATAAACAGAGTATAGTCATTTAAGTCTTCTCAATTTTTCTTTGCTGTTGTGTTTTTCACATGTAGAATTCTAACATTTTCGTTAGTTATTTGTATGTATGTTAATGGTTTTTAAAGCTTTTCAAAATAGTACTTCAAATTATTTTTGTAAATGTTTACTAGAATCTAGTTGATTTTTGTATATTTACCTTCTAGCTAGTGATCTTCTAAAATACAATTATTTATATATGTTTTCCTTTGGATTTTCATACCATCTGTGAATAAAAGCACCATTCATTTAAACTCGTATATCTTTTATTTCTTTTTCTTTTCTTGCCTTATTGCACTTTGGATCACTAAACCAAAAAACATAAACCGAACCCAGTGCCATTGAGTCGATTCTGACTCATAGCAACCCTATAGGACAGAGTAGAACTGCCCCATAGAGTTTCCAAGGAGTGCCTGGCAGATCTGAACTGCCAACCCTTTGATTAGCAGTAGCACTTAACCACTATGCCACCAGGGTTTCCTTGGATCACTAGTACAGTATTAAATAGGTGTCAAGGTAGAGGGCATCCCTGGCACATTTTTGTAAAAAGTTTTCCACATTTTACCAGTAAGTATGATGTTTTCTTATGTTTGATTTGGATATCCCTTAAGAAAATTCATTTCTGTTCCTAGTACTTAAGATTTTATTCTGAACAGGTGGTGAATTGTGTCAGGTTTTTGTTTTTTTTTTTTACATATTAAGGTTTCTTAGGACTTTTCTTCTTGAATTTGTTGATGTAGTAAATTATATTGCATTTCAAATATTAAATCAATCTTTTATACTTGAAATAAGTTCAACAAATATATTACTGGATTTGGTTCACTAGGTAACCCTGGTGGTGTAGTGGTTAAGTGCTACGGCTGCTAACCAAAGGGTTGGCAGTTTGAATCTGCCAGGCACTCCTTGGAAACTCTATGGGGCAGTTCTACTCTGTCCTGTAGGGTCGCTATGAGTCGGAATCGACTCAACGGCACTGGGTTTTTTTTTTTTTTTTTTTTGGTTTTTGGCTTACTAGTAAAATTTTTTTTTTTTTTTAGTATTATGTTTAGATCTTTTCCATCTAATTTTCCTTTCTTTTGGTTTTGGTATTAAGGTTATGCTGCCCTTCTTAGATTGAGCTGAGCAGTGTTTCCTGTTTTTCTGTCTTTTGGAAGAATTTATGATGATTGATGTTGTTATTTTCTTTCAATATATGGAGAATTTACTGTAGGAATAGGACTATTCAGATTTCATATTTCTTGTATAAATTTTATATGTTTATTTACCATTTCTTTCTAAATTTTGAAAGTATTTCAGATTTGATGAATTTGACCACAATATCTTATGATTTGTTTGGTGTTTCTAGACATTTTAGCTAATTCCTCTTTCCTGTTTCTTATATTGCTAAGTTATGTTTTCTTTAAGTCTCTTTTCTTGCCTGGGATTTGTCAATTTTATTAGGTTTTTCAAAGAACCAAGCTTTAGCTTTCTTGATCTTCTAAAGTATATTTTTATTTCCTATTTCATTATTTTTTTGCTGTTATCTTTGTTATTTTACTTTCAATGTGTTTCATTTGCTCCTCTTTTGATTTTGTAAGTCGTATGCTTAATTTATTTTCAGACTTTTAAAAATTTCCCATTAAGCATAGGCTTCGATAAATTTTTCATGTTTTGGCAGGTAGCTTTCCTTATTTTTGAGTGCAAATCATTTTCTATTTCTCTTGTGGCGTTTTCCCTGATCCATGGATTATTTACATGTCTGTTTCCTAATTTCCAAATATGGTGGTGGCGATGAGGGTTGTATTAGTAACATATTGCTGCGCTGCAATGTTACCACAACTTAGTGGCTTAAAACAACATACATTTATTATCTCACAGTTTCTGTAGGCCAAGAGTCCAGGCATGGCTTAGCTGGGCCCCCTTTTTTAGAGTGTCTTATAAGGCTGCAGTTAAGGTGTTGGCTGGGGGGCTGCATTGTCATCCGAACTTTGACTGAGGAAGGATTTGCTTCCAAGTTTACGTGGTTGTTGGATGGATTAGTTTCTTTTGGGTTGCCGGACTGAGAGTCTTAGTTCTTTATTTGCTGTTAACTGAAGGCTGCACTTAGTTCCTTGCCAGATGAATCTCTCCATAGGGCGGCTCATAACATGGCTAGTTTATTCGGCAAAGCTGCCAAGGAAGAGAGTCAATAACAGTCTTATGCAGTGTAGTCACATAAATGATATCCTTTTCTTTTGTTTTCATATTTTATTGGTTAAAGGCTACAGCTCCTAACCACATTCGAGGAGAGGGAATTACACAAGAACGTGAAAACCAGGAGGTGGAGGTAATTGTGGGCTGTTCAATTATCCCCACCTCCTGGGTTTCTAATAGATTTTCATTTTTTATCTTTCCAGTTCACCTTTCCTTTTATCGTTTGATGTGTTTATCACTTTATCTCTGATTTTGTTTCTTGCCTTGAAGTCAGTCTTGTCTGATATTAATAAAGATACATTAGCTTTCTTTCTTTTACTGTTTTTTTCTGTTCATTGTTTTTGAAATTTTACTGTCAACCTTTGGGTAACCTTATATTGAAATTGTGTGACGTATAAGCAACACACACTTAAAAAAACTATTTTGACAGTCATTGCATTATTAAATCTGTTCACTTTATATCCTGATATATTTAGGTTATCCTCAAAAAAATCTTTTGTTATTTGCCCCACATCTTATGTGTTTCACTTTTTTTTTCTTTTTTGCTTTTGAAATATTTTTTGTTTTTTCCATTTTCTCTTGTTGAATTTCAGTATATTCCTTTACCACCTTGAGTGGTTACATAAAGATTATAATATTGTATTGTTGTTATGTATTTTTAGATTACAATATTTGTAAATTTTAGAAGACATTATTATAATTGTTGTAGGTATCCAGTACTCTTTTAGATTTACCCACGTGTTTACTTTTTCATTATTTTTTATTTTTCTTTCCTTGTCTTCCATCAACCTGACATTACTTTTCTTCTGTTTGGACTACCCCTTTTAATGTGGGCCTCCTAGTGACCAATTCTCTCAGTTTTGTTTGACATAAGGTATTTTTATTTTCATTTCATTATTGTAAGGTTTTTTTTCGGGGCTATAGACTTCTCAGCTGCTGTTTTTGTTTAGCACCGTAAAGAGGTCATTGTATTGTTATCTGGCTTCCATAATTTGTATTCAATATTCAGCTGTCATTCTTATTGTTGCTCTTTCAAAGGCAAGAAGTTGTCCTTCTCCTTTCCCATTCTGCTCCATTTCCTATGGCTCAGGTACTATTTAGATTTTTCTCTTTGACAGCCATACGATGATATGCCTTGGTGCGGTTTTCTTTTATCCTGCTTGGACTTTGTAGAATTCTCCAACATGCACTTCAATGTCCTCTTTCAGTTTTGGGAAAATATCTCTTTAAACATTATTTTTAAAAATTATTTTTATAGTTTCTTTATTATGTCTTCAAATACACTCATGTTTGTCATATTTTCATCATTTTTCTTACCATGTTCCTGTCTAATGATTTTTCACTGACCTGTCTTCCAGTTCGTTAATTCATCTTTGCCTGTGTTTAATATCCAGGTTAGTTGTCTAATATGCAGCTTAGTTGTCTGTTTGCCTTATCTGAAGCCACCTAACTCTAAATCCCATCTCCGACACCAACTGCAAATGCAGCACTCCTTCCTATGACCCTAACTGCCAGAGCTAGTTCAGAACTCACAAGATGAAGGGCACAGTCCTCCAGACTTATGAGTCTGACCAGAACTTTAGGAGCCACATGTAATCCCCAGGTCCCCACTCACCTCTGACCAGCTGGCTATAAATTTAAGAGTTCCCACTATCTCTTCAGGATGCTAGGTGTAAGTTCAGAGGTCCCGGATCCCCTTCACTTCTGACCACTGAATGCAAATTTGGGGGTTCCTTTTACCCTTCTCTTGGTTTGATGATTTGATGTAATGAATCATAGAACTGAGGAAAGTACTATACTTAAAATCACAGTTTTATTATAGCAATAAAGGTACAAATGAAGAAATACATCAGGTGAGGTCTGAGAGAGTCCCCAACGCAGAGTTTCCATGTTTCAAGGGGTATGCTACTCTTCTGAGCATCTCTGTCTTTTGTCTTTCACAAACCAGGAAGCTTACTGAGCTTCAGTGTCCAGAGATTTTATTGGGGTTTCATTATGTAAGCATGGTTGATGGAATTATTACCCTTATAGCTGGGTTTAAATTACACAGTAGGTCTTTCTGGGTTGGCTATTTCCCACCCAAGAGTCACCTCATTAGCATAACCTATCAGATGTGATATGGGAAAACAAAGACACTCCAATCACTGAGGGAAATCTAAGGATTTAGAGGTTATCTCCCAGGGACTAAAGACAAAGACCAGATTCTTTAGATAAAGTTAACAAAATATACCACACTTGGTGAATCCATTACTTTAATTCTTAATGTTATTTTCTGTGTTGTTCAGTAGTTTTATAGTTTCCATTCTCTACTGGAATTCTTTATCACGCAATCTATTGTCTTATAATATACTTATTAGCTACATTTATTTTGACGTCCAGACCTGAAACTTCACTATCTTGATTTTCTGTGAGTCTGTTTCGATTTGGTTTTTATGCATTTTTCATTGTCTCTTGTTATGCCTGTTAATTGTTAATTGAATGTTGGAAATTGTATTTGTAATTGTATTTGAAATTTAGGGTGATCAATTTGAGTCTCTGGAATTTTCTACTATTTTCTTCTAGAGAGGATTTCCTTTATATTTCTGATATGGCGTTAGTCTAGAAGGAGATGATTAACTTAGGGGTTCAACTGATTCGAAGCTGGGTTTTTTGAGTTTTAGTGAGTTTTCCCTATTTCTAGTTTGCCTACTTCCAGCTTTTCACCCTTTGGAGGTCATTCAGAAACCTGAGATTTTTGGCTTCCGTACATTGGTGTTTCTAGTTTTTTTTCCTTCCCACTCTGTTAGATTCTGAAAGCTTTGCTTAACTTTTTGGCCGCCCATTCTTCTAGGTGCAAAGCTCCATAGTGTTAGTGAGGCTCAGTTTCAGTGTTTGTGAAGCTTGGTCTATATTTCTTGTTTCCTAGGGTATACCTGGGTTCTTCCAAAGAAACGCCTGAGTAGTCTGTCAGGATCCTGCTCACCAGATTGTGAGCCTCAGTGCTAATCTTCCTAGTTCTTTGAGACTGCAGCAAGCTTTGTTGAGCGTTTTAGTTCCTTCCCACCTGTGAATAGCAAATGCTGAATGGGAAAAGTCATGCTGAATGTCTTCGTTGAGCTTACTTCCTCATGTTATTGGCTGTTTTTGGAGCTCCTAATCCCTTTAAAAAACAAATTTAATCCAGCAGATTTTTGTCGCTTTTGACGGGATGATTGGCCTCATAGAAGCTAATCTGCTCTTGCCGAAAGTATAACCTTTTACTCTTACATTCTTCAGTTATTTAGTGTGAAATAATGGTGATTCATTGGGTATGATTTCATAAGGAGAGAGTACACACTTTTTCCTCCTTCCCCCCAAAACAAACAAAAAATTTCTGAGCATTTAATAATCACATATGTTGTGTGTGTTACATATATTTACTTGACAATATTCATCTCTTATAGGTTGCTTAGCCAAACAATGAAGGACCATCTTGTAAGAGTAGCAAATGAAGCTGAATTTATCCTGAGCAGACAGAGAGCAGAGGATATTCACAGACATGCGGAATTTGAGGTAGGTTAAACATACGGTTGGTGTAAGGAAATTGCCATTTTTGAATGTTAATAATGGGAAACTGCCCAGGTAAAATGGCAGTATGTTGTATCATTTAAAAAATTTCAGTTGTGGGAGAGTCGTGAGATATTCTGGGAAGGTAGTAAAAGTTTCTGTAACCCTATGGTCTCAAGTCACTATCTATGGCAGCTATAGCCTTATGAAATGTATTTCTTAAATAGAAGACTTGGAAGTCGAAATCATTCCTTGATCCACGGACTATAGAATGGATGGTGTATTAGCAAGCATGAAAATATTAATCTCCTTGTACATCTCTGTCAGAGGTCTTAGATGACCAGAGTTTTGTCAAAAAGCAGTAACATTGTGAAAGGAATCTTTTTTTCTGAGCGGTAGGTCTCAACAGTGGGATTAAAGTATTTAGTAAGCCGTATTGTAAACAGACTGTGCTGTTGCATTTATAGAGCACAGGCAGAGGAAACCGAAAGCCAAAACCAAACTCATTTCCATTGAGTTAATTCCTACTCATAGCAATCCTGTCCCATAGGGTTTCCAAGGGGTGGCTGGTGGATTCAAACTGCCAACCTTTTGGTTAGCAGCCAAGCTCTTAAACACTGTGCCACCAGGGCTCCACAGGCAGAGTAGGTTTAGCACAATTCTTCAGGATTTGAATTTCCTAGGATTTCCAGAATGGTAAATGAACATTGGCTTCAACTTAAAGTCACCAGCTGCATTAGCCTCTAAAAGAAAGCCAGCCTGTCTCCTGAAGCTCTGAAGCCAGGCATTGACTTCTCCTCTCCAGCTGTGAAAGTCCTGGGTGGCATCTTCTTCCACTGTAAGGCTGTTCCGTCTACACTGAAAGGTCTGCTGTGCAGCGCAGCTGCCTTCATCAATTCTCTCATCTAGATCTTCTGGAGGACTTGCTGTAGCTCCTACATCAGCACTTACTGCTTCACCTCATACTTTTTTGTTGTGGAGACGGCTTCTTTCCTTAAACCCATGAACCAACCTGTACTAGTTTCAAACTCTTCTTCTGCAGCAGCTTCCTTACCTCTCTCAGCCTTCATAGAATTGATTTAGGAACTTGCTCTGGATTAGGCTTTGTCTTAAGGAAATGTTGTGGCTGGTTTGATCTTCTATCATGACCACTAAAACTTTCTCCGTATCAGCAATAAGGCTGTTTTACTTTCTTACCATTTGTGTATTCACTGGAGTTCTTAATTTCATTCAAGAACTTTTCCTTTACATTCACAATTTGACTAAGTGTTCGGGACAAGAGGTCTAGCTTTCAGCCTGTCTCAGCTTTCGACATGCCGTCCTCACTAAGCTTAATCATGCCTAGCTTTTGATTTAAAGTGAGAGCATGGGACCCCTCCTTTTACCTGAACACTTAGAGGCAATTGTAGGCTTATCAATAGGCCTAATTTCAGTAATGTAGTGTCTCAGGGAATAGGGAGGGCTGAAGAGAGAGAGATGGGGGAATGGCTGGTCTGTGGATCAGTCAGAAAACACTCACAACATTCATCCGTTAAGTTTGCTGTCTTATATAGGTGCTGTTTATTGTGCCCCAAAACAATTACAATAATAACATTTTCAAAGATCACTGATCACAGGCCACTGTAACAGATATAATAATAATGAAAAGTTTGAAACATTACGAGAATTGCCAAAATGTGAGAGGTGTGAAGTGAGCACATGCTATTGGAAAAATAGTGCCGATAGACTTGTTTGTCTCAGGGTTGCCATAACCTTCAGTGTGATAAAAGCCAATATCTGCGAAGCACCATAAAGTGAAACACAGTAGAATGAGGTATGCCTGTATTTTGGTCTTGCAAATAAACCTCTGAGGAATATTTATCTCGTTTGGAAACCCTGGTGGAGTAGTGGTTAAGAGCTACGGCTGCTAACCAAAAGGTCAGCAGTTTGAATCCACCAGGCACTCCTCAGAAACCCTATGGGGCAGTTCTACCCTGTCTTGTAGGGCTGCTATGAGTCAGAAATGATTTGATGGCAAAGGTTTTTTTTTTTAATCTCATTGCATTATTGCCACAATTGAATAATTTTCAATTTGATAAGTAAAAACCGTATGGGCTCTTTCATTTTTAAAATTTGCGACACTTTTTTTTACTAGTGAGCTTGAAGACTGCTTTATTATGATTATGAGAGGTTTATTTTTTTAAATGTCTATTCATGTTCTTGTTTATACAAACCAAATCTGTGACTGATTTATTTTCTGATTGATAAACAGCTTTGTATATTAAAGACATTAACCCTTGTTATAGTCTTAAATATGTATTCCCCAGAATTTTTTTTCATGATGTTCATTATGTACTTATTTGTTTAAAAATCATCCAGTTTAAACTTTTTCCTTTGTCATTGCTTTCAAGTTTTTTCCCATTTCAAAATCTTTTAAATATTCTCCTTTTTTCTAGATTTTTTAAAAATGGGTTTTAGCCTTTAGTTAATTATAATTTTAATATTTAAAATATTAGAGGTATTTTTCTTTGTATGCTATGAGATAAGGGTGTAATCAGATTTTCTGTAAACGCTTTAACCAGTCTCTCCATATTTCTCTTTGGTTTATGAAACATTCTTTATCGTGTATTATAGTCTCATATTTTTAGGGCTTACTTCAAGGGATTCTATTGTATTTCATAGACCTATTTTTTCCTTTTTGTTCATCACCCATTTATTAAGTTAATGTCACATGTTTTGGAGCTTTGTTTATTGACTTTTTTTAATGAAAATTTAAAAGCTTACAGAAAAGTGGAAAGAATAAATAGTGTAAATGCCTGTCATCTAGATTTAACAATTTTGTTCTTTATTGATGTGTTTTAAACTGGGTTATAGATATCATGACAGTTGACCACTTAATAGTAAGAATCTCTGAAACTTGAGAATATTTCAAGTTTCAGAGATTCTTAACTATAGTCACAATATCATTGTTATATGTGAAAATAATTAACAGAAATTTTTTAATATAATACCTCGAGCCACCACTCATCTGTCAGTTTGTCATACTGTGGTGGCTTGACTGTTGCTGTGATGCTGGAAGCTATTCCACTGGTATTTTAAATATCAGCAGGGTCATCCATGGTGGACAGGTTTCAGTGGAGCTTCCAGACTAAGACAGACTGGTTATCTACTTCTCTAAAAAATGACCAATGAAAACCTTACGGATAGCAGCATAACATTGTCTAACATAGTCCTGGAAGATGAGTGCCTCAGGTGGTAAGGCACTCAAAGTACAGCTGGGGAGGTGTTGCCTCCTCAAAGTAGAGTCAACCTTTATGATGTGGATGGAGTCAAGCTTTTGGGACCTTCATTTGCTGATATGGCATGACTCACAAAGAAGAAACAGCTGTAAACATTCATTAATAATTGAAATGTGGGGTGTACAAAGTATGAATCAAGGAAAACTGAAGTGGTCAAAATGAAATGGAACACTTGAAGACAGGTAACGTAGGCATCAGTAAGCTGAATATGGACAGGTATTGGCCATTTTGAATCAGATAATCATATGGTCTACTCTACAAAAAAATGAAAAATTGAAGAGGAATGGTGTCGCATTCATCATGAAAAAGAACATGTCAGGAGAAGTAAAATGCTGTCAGTGATAGGATAATATCCATAAGCCTAATGGATGGCCAGTTAATACTAGTGTTATTCAGATTTACTCACCAAGCACAAATACTAAGGATGAAGAAATGGAATATTTTTACTAACTACTGCAGCTTGAGTTTGATCAAACAGGCAGTCAAAATGGATAGATAATTATTGTTGATTGGGATGCAAAAGTTGGAAACAAAGAGAAGGATCAGTAATTGGAAAATATGGCCTCGGTGATAGAAGAGATATGGAAGATGACATGGATAGGATTTTTGTAAGACCAACAACTTAGTCTTTGGAAATCCCATTTTTTCAACGACATAAATGGTCACTAAATGCATGGATGTAGCCAGATGGAATACACAAGAGTCAAATCAACTATGTCAGTGAAAGAGACGATGGAGAAGCTCAGTCAGAACAAGGCCAGGAGGCTCCTATGGAACACACCATCAATTGCTCATATATAAGTTCAAGTTGAAGCTGTAGAAAATTAAAACAAGTCCATGAGAGCTAAAGTACGACCTTGAGTATACCCCACCTGAATTTAGAGACCATCTCAAGAATAGATTTGATGCATCGAGCACTAATGGCTGAAGACCAGACGAGTTGTGGAATGACATCAAGGACATTATATATGAAGAAAGCAAGAGGTGATTAAAGAGGAAAGAAAGAAAAGACCAAAATGGGTGTCAGAGGAGACTCTGAAACTTGCTTTTGAAAGTCAAGTAGTTAAAGCAAATATAAGAAATGATGAAGAAAAAAAGCCAAACAGAAGATTTGAAAGTGCGTCTTGAGAAGGCAAAGTATTACAATGACATGTGCAAAGACCCGGAGTTAGAATACCAAAAGGCAAGAACACACTCAGAATTTCTCAAGCTGAAAGAACTGAAAACACATTTCAAGCCTTGATTGCAATATTGAAGGCATTGGTAACAAACAGGGCTCCAGGAATTGACGAAATACGTTTCAACAAACAGATGCAATGCTGGAAGTGCTCACTCATCTGTGCCAAGAAATTTGGAAGACAGCTCCCCTGGCCAACCAATTAGAAGAGATCTATATTTATGTCCATTCCAAAGAAAAGTGATCCAACAGAATGCAGAAATTATTGAACGTATCATTAACATCCCATGCAAGTAAAATTTTGGTGAAGATCATTCATAAACTTTTGCAGCAGTACATTGACAGGAAATTACCAGAAATTCAAGCTGGATTCAGAAGATGTGGAACAGGGGATATCATTGCTGATGTCCGATGGATCATGGCTAAAAGCAGAGAATACCAGAAAGATGTTTACATGTGTTTTACTGACTATGCAAAGGCATTCAACTATGTGGATTATAATAAGATATGGATAACATTGTCAAGAATGGGAATTCCAGAACACTTAATTGTGCTTATAAGGAACCTGTACATAGACCAAGAAGCAGTTGTTTAAACAGAACAAGGGGATACTGCATGGTTGAAAATCAGGAAAGGTGTGCATCATGGTTGTAACCTTTCACCGTACTTACTTAATATGCATGCCAAACGAAGAATCCAAGAAGCTGGACTATATGAAGAAGAAGGTGACATCTGTATTGGAGGAAGACTCATGAACAACCTGCAGTATGCAGATGGAACAACCTTGCTTGCTGAAAGTGAAGAGGACTTGAAACACTTGCTGATAAAATCAAGACTACAGCCTTCACTATGGATTATACTTTAACACAGAGAAAACAAAAATCCTCACAACTGGAACAATAAGCAACATCTTGATAATTGGGGAAAAGATTGAAGTTGTCAAGGATTTCATTTTACTTGGATCCATAATCAGCGCCCATGAAGGCAGCAGTAAGGTAATCAAAAGATGCATTGCATTGGGCAAATCTGGTGCAAAAGACCTCTTTAAAGTTTTGTTAAAAAGTAAAGATGTCTCCTTGAGGACTAAGGTGTGTCTGACTCAAACCATAGTATTTTCAGTCGCCTCATATGCATGTAAAACCTGGGAAAGGAATAAGTATTACTGAAGAAAAATCGAAAAGACTTTAGAATCGTGGTATTGGTGAAGAATATTGAATGTACCATGGAGTGCCAGAAGAACAAACAAATTTGTCTCAGAAGGATACAGACAGAGTGTCCTTTGGAAGTGTGGCTAGTGAGAGTTCATCTTGCTTACTTTGGACATATTATTAGGCGATACCATTCCCTGGAGAAACATAGCATGCTTGGTTAAAACAGAGGGCCAGCAAAAAAGAAGATGCTACAGGAGATGGATTGACACTGTGGCTGCAACAATGGCCTCAAACATAGTAAGGATTTTGTGGATGGCTTAGGACCAGGCAGTGTTTGTTCTGTTATAACAGGGTCGCTATGAATTGGAACCGGCTGGAGGGCCACTAACAACAACAACAACAACAATACCTGGTGCATATCTGTTTTCTCCGACTGGTTCAGAAATGTCTTTAGTAGCTAGTTTGCTCTGCCAAGGAAGCAATAAAGGACCACACAGTACATTTAGCTGTTATTCTTCTATAATTATTTTTAAATTGTGAAGCAACAAAAACTTACAATAAAGTTGCAAGAAGAGTATAACACATACATAATTCACATACTAAAAGTGTAATTTCAGTGGTCTTTAGTACATTCACAGAATTGTGCAACCCATCAGTACCATCAATTTTAGAACATTTTCATCACACCAAAAAGAAACCCTTGGCTGTCTAACAATCTCTTCTTTTTCTGCAAGACCTGGTGCTGCCTAGGCAACCACTGATCTGCTTTCTCTACATTTCCTATTCAGGAAATTTCATATAAATGGAATCATGGGAATCATATAATATGTTGTAACTGATTTACCATGTTGTAGCTCTTCTGGGAATAGAAACAGCAGGAGGTCTGTTCTCTTTTAGGATGTCCTAGTTACTTTCTGGAGTCCTGGTGGTGCAATGGTTAAGAGCTCAGCTGCTTACCAAAAGGTCAGCAGTTCGAATCCAGCAGCCACTCCTTCAAAACACTATGGGACAGTTCTACTTTGCCCTATAGGGTTGGTATGAATCGGAATCGACTTGACATCAATGAGTGTTTTTTTGGTTGAGTCAGTTTCTTGAATTTAGTTCATTTAGGTCTTTGCCTATCCTGTCATTGTTAGGGTAGAAGTGATAGTTGCTTGTGACTTTTGAACATCCTATCAGAGGCAGTCATCTGAGTTTTTTTTTTTTAATTTTAAATTTTATACGTTTTGAATATTGGTAATATGTTCCTATTGCTAAACATTAAAAAGAGTTTACAGGAGAATGTCTCCCTTATTCCCCTGCCCCAAGGGACGCAGGGTTATCAGTTCTTTGTGGCTTTTTTCCCCCCAGAGATATTTTATTCAGAAAATACAAATAAG
The DNA here is from genome assembly GCF_024166365.1 of Elephas maximus indicus. Classification (NCBI taxonomy): domain Eukaryota; kingdom Metazoa; phylum Chordata; class Mammalia; order Proboscidea; family Elephantidae; genus Elephas; species Elephas maximus. The sequence continues at coordinate 33,293,720 of NC_064831.1, forward strand.
TCCTTCCTTAAGTATCTTTTTACAGAAATGGATACTAATATACACAGTATTTTGCACCTTGCTTTTTTAAGTTAAAACTGGATTTTAACATCACCATCGTATACGGAGCTTCTTCATCCTTTTTATTCTTTTCTAGTAATCCATTGTATTTTGTATCATATATCTTTATCATTATTAATATACCAAATTTCCATTATTAGATGTTTATGTTGTTTCTGATCTCATAGTATTATGAAAATTTCTATAGTGAATAATTTTGTACATAGCATTTTGTGGATGTATTTCTATAGGTGGTTATATTCAATTTTCTGTTTTTTCATCATCCATAGAGATGATCATATTGTTTTTATTATGGAACCCATGGATATAATGTAGTATTCTAAATTTTCTTAGCTTCTCTTATATTACATTAAAAAAAGCACTATCAAATACTACCAGATTGAGGGGTTTTAGTATTTAACATAACCAATCCTAGCTATTTTGAAAAGATTTCTTTAAAAATAAGACATGTTGAGTTTCTTTTTGTTGTAATATGGTAACAGCATAAATTAATAGAATCGTTTTTTAAAAATTTCCCATAGAGCTTTATCTTGTACTTACTTATTGACTTGACAGTCTGTTTTCTAATTCATTTGTATCTGTTGATAATGGCATTATTTCCCTTCCCCTACATACTTTCTTATGTTTTCCTTCTTTCTTTTTAATTTCAATGCTTAGTTTAACTTCCTTTTAAGTAATGAAAAGAATTAGGGAATAGGAGAGCAATGGGATGCAGACCTCAAATTCTCGTAAAAAGACCAGACTTAATGGTCTGACTGAGACTAGGAGAACCCCCGAGGTCATGATTCCCAGACCTTCTGTTAGCCCAAGACAGGAACCATTCCCAAGGCCTACTCTTCAGACAGGGATTGGACTGGAGTATAGGATAGAAAATGACACTGGTGAGGAGTGAGCTTCTTGGATCAAGTAGACACATGAGACTATGTGGGCAGCTCCTGTCTGGAGGGGACATGAGAACACACAGGGAGACAGAAAGTGGCTAAATGGACACGAAAATAGAGGGTGGAGAGAAGGAGTGTGCTGTCTCATTAGGCGTAGAGCAACTAGGAGTATATAGCAAGGTGTATATAAATTTTTGTATGAGAGACTGACTTGGTTTGTAAACTTTCACTTAAGCACAATAAAAATTAAAAAAGAAAAAATTAGGATATACATACTTTTCTGAGAATAGCATTGGTGTTAGTCCTGGTTTTTTTGTTTAGCTTTGTTTCTCCCTTAACAAAGGCGTTCTCCTTTTTTACTTTTTTGTAAATTGCGTCTTTTTTGAGCCAATAGCTTCTTAATTTCCATAGGGTTGTGTTCTTTATTATTTGTTCATATTTTGCCATTTGTTTCCTATTTGTTGCATTATGAACAGAGAATATGGTCTGCAGGATTCTCTAACTTTGAAAATTATTAAGAATTTCCTATTGACTTAATAGGATATTAAGCTTATATTTTCAGACTTTTATATAGGTTAAAAAATCTTTAATAAACTACAACATTCTAATCTACAATCATAGTAAAATTCTCAGTAGGATTCATTTAAAGAACTCGGAGAAATGATTACTAGACTCATCTGAAGAAATAAATAATTCTGCTGAAAGAGGAAATCCTGGTGGTGTAGTGGTTAAGAGGCCAGGCTGCTAACCAAAAGGTTGGCCGTTTGAATCCACCAGGCACTCCTTGGAAACTCTGTGGGGCAGTTCTACCCTGTCCTACAGGGTCGCTGTGAGTCAGAATTGACTCAACGGCAATGTGTTTTTTTTATTCCGAAAGAAATTCAGTAAAGCTTGGCTAGCTTTATGAAAATTAAATATAAAATAATATTATGAGTCAGGTGTGAGAACACAACATATTTTTCATTTTCTTAGAACAGAATAATTTTCTGGAACTTTAAAATGCTAAGCAGTTTCAAAGACATACATTCATACATGGTAGACGTTTCTGTCATTTTGTACATCAAAAAAAAAAAACTGAAAATGAAATCAGAAAAATGGTTAGATCAAGTATGAGGTATTAACCTTTAAAATATATAAAAATATAAATTTTGAAAGTATCAAGATCCTAATAGATAAATTAGGAAAGGTAGGAAGAGGAAAGAAAAATACCACTTGTCATGTGAAAATTAAAGTGGCAAAATTATTACAATTGTTTTTATACATGGTGCTACTTACAAGGTAGTAGAAACATATGGACACATTACTGGTAACGTCAGAACTTGAGCAAATTTCCTTTGAAAAATGTCTTTGGAATAGGGCCTCTTTTTAATAATTTTTATTGTGCTTTAAGTGAAAGTTTAAAAATCAAGTCAGTCTCTCACGCAAAAACCCATATACACCTTGCAACACACTCCCAATTACTCTCCCCCTAATGAGACAGCCCGCTTTCTCCCTCCACTCTCTCTTTTTGTGTCCTTTTTGCCAGCTTCTAACCCCCTCTGCCCTCTCATCTCCCCTCCAGGCAGGAGATGCCAACATACTCTCAAGTGTCCACCTGATCCAAGAAGCTCACTCCTCACCAGCATCCCTCTCCAACCCATTGTCCAGTCCAATCCATGTCTGAAGAGTTGGCTTCAGGAATGGTTCCTGTCCTGGGCCAACAGAAGGTCTGGGGGCCATGACCACTGGGGTCCTTCTAGCCTCAGTCAGACCATTAAGTCTGGTCTTATGAGAATTTGGGGTCTGCATCCCACTGCTCTCCTGGTCCCTCTGGGGTCCTCTGTTGTGTTCTCTGTTAGGGCAGTCATTGGTTATAGCCAGGCACCATCTAGTTCTTCTGGTCTCAGGATGATGTAGTCTCTGGTCCGTGTGGCCCTTTCTGTCTCTTGGGCTTGTAATCAGCTTGTGTCCTTGGTGTTCTTCATTCTCCTTTGATCCAGGTGGGTTGAGACCAATGGATGCATCTTAGATGGCTGCTTGCTAGCGTTTAAGACCCCAGACGCCACTCTTCAAAGTGGGATGCAGAATGTTTTCTTAATAGATTTTATTATACCAAATGACTTAGATATCCCCTGAAACCATGGTTAGAGCCTCTTTTTGATTTAATAACTTTTATTAGAATTGTTGTGCAAACAATTCAGAAGAAAAACAACCATATCCTTGAAAATGTCAGTTAATAAGTAAAGGAAAAATATTTGAAAATGTCTTAATGTCCAACAGAAGCATAAGTAAATGAATAGTGGCAGAGCCACTTGATGGAACATTGAGCATTCATTAAAAGTACATAGATAATTATTTTACTTTTTAAAAAGCAGGATTCAAAGTTATGCCTTGTTTATAACTACTTAAAATATGCATGGGTGTTCTCCAAGTTTAGAATGTGATTAGTAAAGTAAAACAGTTGTTCTATTTTTTTTCCCCCTTTTATTAACACCGTACCTTTTTTTTTTCCTCATAAAACTGTGGATTTCTAAAATAAATGCTAACTAAAACTTAGGGACTAAAGAGGGAAAGATTACATTCCACAGTTGATTTGGGGAAGATAAGGAAAATTCGAATGTTCCCATCTTGAATTACATTTTCTCTCCCCATGCCCATGCTCAGCTTCCTCTTCTCCTTGGTTCTGTAATTCTTCCAGTCTTCGAAACTGATAGTCACAACCTAGCAAGAGTCATTCATTGTGCATTAATTTAGCCTCAACAGTGCATTGATTAGGTTGTTTATTTAATGACAAATGGTATTGCCTGTTTTATGTTTCATATTTTATAAAAATTCACAGCCTTTTCCTTAGTATTAACAGGTCTTTAGGTTTAAATGCATTTTGTTGTTGTTCCTGTGCTAATGCTATACTGTATTCTTACTCTGTAGCTTTTTTTATCATATGTATTGTCCATAAATTCTTCGAATCTGAGTTTATTATTATCATTGGATACTGCAAATTTATTGATACTTTTATATGACTTCCTGCATTTGTTGTAAATCGTGTTCAGCAGCCAGTGTCTCTGCATGATTTCTCCTCAGTAATTAAATATAGCATTTCCAGCTGCTGAAAAATTTGTTGGCCTTTACTGTTCATTTGTGTTTTCTCATGCGTAAAACCTAAGACATCCATAGAGTTTTAATTCTTCTAGGATGCTGTTTTATAGTCTAGGTTTGGCAGTATATACTGTGAATAGTTCACTTTCTTACTCCATCCTAAATATGAATCTCAGATATTAATCTTAAATCTTAATCCAAATATGAATCCTGTGTGAATCAGATATGTGATTACCCTAAGTGGCTTTCTTCTCGTGTTTTGTAAGGGATTTAGTTTTCTTTCTTAGAATGTCAGATTAAGTTATTTTTAATCACATGTAATTTCAGACATGTAAATGTAGGTATAAACAGTTAACACAAAACTGTAAGTGGGGCTAATTACCATGGGATTTAATGAATTTTGTGGTTATAACAGAATAATTTTACATCAAGGAAATCTTAAGTCTTTTGTTTTATAGTACAATATCCGAAAAACTTTCCTCAAGGATATTTATATTTGAGGGATGCTTTTTTTTTTTTTTTTTAAGAATGTGTTTACTGAGATCACCTAGGCACATATCTGCCGTGAGAGGGTAACATGCCTGTAATTCAATGCCCCTTGTTCTCCATTACTGCAGAAGGCACTTTTCATAAGTAATGCCTTTCCCTGTAATAAATTATGAGTGTCTACTACTGTTTGCTATTTTTAGAGGTCTCGAGTGATCATTCTTTAAAATATTAACGGATTCATATATGAACAGCCAATAAAAAGTGCTAGTACAATCTTCATTTGTGGATTTATTTAAAATTATACAATATCAACTGGTAATATTCTGGGTCCTGTATTGAGATTCTGAATTGACCAAAAGATGCATCGTGTGTAGTTGATTGGGGAATTTTAAGTACTTATTAGCCTAATTCTCTGAAGTTACTGTGCTATTTTATTCTTTTAAGTTATATTAAATTTTTAAAAGCAATTTGCTGTCATAATAAGATGATAGGTTGTCCAGTGGAGGAGCGATAACAGTACAAATGTGTTGGTTTTAACTGTTAATCATCTTTAATTGTCCATTGTTTTCAGCGGAGTATTAACCCATAGAATAAAATTCAGTTGATGAAATATTTTAATTTGAGAATGAAAGGTTGCACCTAAGAGAAGATGGAAGTTAAAAAAAAGTTTTTTTTTAATACTTGGAGCTAAGTGATTTAGTATTGCAAAAGCCTTCGAGGAGTTTATTTTACCTGAAGTGCCAGATATTATATAATCTTTTTGGATTAAGAAATTAGGGGAAGGAACAGTGTTGGAGGAAAAAATGACAAGTATGGTTTGGAACATGTTGAGGATGAGATTCTTGGGGAACTGAAGATAGACACACCCTAGCAAGAGTCATTCGTTGTGCATTAATTTAGCCTCAATAGTGCATTGATTAGATTGTTTATTTAATGACGAATGGTATTGCCTGTTTTATGTTTCATATTTTATAAAAATTCACAGCCTTTTCCTTAGTATTAACAGGTCTTTAGGTTTAAATGCATTTTGTTGTTGTTCCTGTGCTAATGCTATACTGTATTCTTTTTCTGTAGCTTTTTTTTTTTTTATCATATGTATTGTCCATAAATTCTTAGAATCTGAGTTTATTATTATCATTGGATACTGCAAATTTATTGATACTGGTAGCAACTTGCAAATATAGGTTTAATGCCCAGATAAAATTTTTTATCTAAATAAACCCAGACCTACTGCTGTTGAGTCGATTCCAACTCATAGCGACCCTGTAAGACAGAGTAGAACTACCCAATGGGGCTTCTAAGGCTGTAAATCTTTATGGAAGCAGACTGCCATGTCTTTCTTCTTTGGAGCAGCTCGTGGGTTCGAACCCCCAACCTTTCAATTAGCAGCTAAGTGCTTAACCATTGTGCCACCAGGGCTCCTTATGTATCTGTATATGAGAGTCATATTTGGATGTTATTAGCAGATGGTAGTTGAAGTGACATTTCACTCTGCTTGAGCCACAGATAAAAGTGTGAAATTTGAGAAGAGGACCTAGGCATCTTAAGAGTGGAATGTTGAGTTCTTTCCCACACACTCAATTGAACTAATTCATTTACCTTTCCATTCATGATCTTAAACTTCAGTAGACATTCAGTAGTACCCAGTTATCCTGGTATATTTCTCAGGAAAGCTTTCTTTCCCATATACCCCAATAAGTGATTTCATTCATACTTTTCCCCTGTCTCCTCAAAACCAAATGTCCCCACTCTATCCATTTTGTCAGCCGAAACCCTCACCTTTTATTTATTGCAAATGTAGAACTCATCAGGCTAAAACACAAAATCTTTCCATTATCAAACTAATCAGTGTTTATAAGTTTGTTTCTTTTTCTCTCTCATTAGAGTGTCCCCGCCTTCTTCATTGACCATTCTGTTTGCCTTTCTTCATTTCTACTTTTCAAGAAATTTACTCCTTCAGTTATCTCTTCTTTCTCCTGAATTAATCATTTCCTTTTTTAAGTCTGCATAGGAACATGTTATCATATCTTCCATCTGTAAAAAACATAAAACAAAACAACCATCTCTTGAATCCACAGTCCCTTGCCTCCAGTTTTCTGTCACCCTGGTTTAGTCAAACTTAATTATTTTTCACACATTTTGTCTCATTTCCCTGAGCTTTCACTTTAACTCGTGGCTCCTTGAGATTACTAGTTACCTCAATGTGTAACTGAAGCCAGGACTTGCTCCTTTGTCTTCATTTTAATAAACCTTGCCTCAGTATCTAATGCTATTGACTGTTCTCTCCTTTGATCAGAATCTTGTTCTCTCTTTACTAATCACTCCTCAGTTATCTTTCTAACTGTTCTCTACACAGCCTTTAAATGCTGAGGTTCCTTGGGACTTTATCCCAACCCTTCTTCTCTTTTGTGTCTGCATTTCGTTGCTAAGGAATCAGATCCATTTCCATACCTCTTAAAAGCTGGGTAAAAGCTATCTTTCATCTGGTAATTCTGAAATTTATGTCTTCAGTCCAGGTTCCTTTTGTGAGTGCCAAACTTACTTAGTTAACCCCTATTTCATATCCTCCTGGGTTTCTCACAAACCTTACAGAGCACTGCATCCTGATAAGTGCTTGTTCTTTGTATTCAAACAGCGTAGGTTTAGATACTGACTCTAATACCTTCCAGTTTTTTAACCTTTTGAGTAATCTCTCAGTTTTCAAATTCTTTGTTTATGAAATGAGGATTAGAATAGAATTGTGAGAAAAAAATGAGATCCAAATAACATTTAGAACAGTGTTGGGCATATAGTAAACACTCAACAAATGTGAGCTAATGTTATCTTTATTACATCACGCTTTTAAGTTTAAGAAGGAATTTTTGATTTTCCTTGATTTCAGTAAACAGAATGATGGCTTTCTTAGGAAGAGAAGACAGTCTTGGAGGCTCTCCCAAATCACACGACAGTAAACGTAGTAGCCCTGAAACCAATAGAGTCAGCTCCTTGACATTTTGGTTGCTTATATTAATTATGTACACCTATACTCTGTAGTATGGTAGCTGCTAGCCTCACATGACTAGTCCAGATTGAGATGTGCTATATAAGAGTAAAACATGCACCAGATTTCAAAGACTTAACATTAAAAAAAAAAAAAAAAAAGAATGTAAACTATCTTAGAGCTTTTGTATTTTCTCATATCTATCTTCTGGTTCACAAAATCCTCTGTTTAATTCACCACTGAATTTTTAATTTCAGTGAACATGCTTTTCAATTCTAAAATAGTATTTTTTTCTCTTATTTTAAAAATATGATCTTAGTTTTTGTTGTGTATATAATTCTTTCATATCTAATAATTTTAGGCATACTGATTTTATAGTGTATTTTAATAATAGAATATTATGGGGGTTATCTGTTACTGCTGTGTGTTTTGTCTTCGGACATCAGTTCAAAACGGGTTGTGATTTGTGGCTGTGGTTTATCTTCAGGATAGCTGTATTAGTGAAAATGCGTCATGTCTTAGCTGAAAGTGTGTGTCTCCAGAGAGGTTTCACATTTGCTTCTGTTTATGTCTCAGGCATATAACAGCCAGTACTGCTTTGACATTAATTTCTTAAGTTGGACCACAAACCAGTGTGTGGGTAGACCCATGATTATGAATTCTCAGGTAACGTGTTTCCTCAACTCAGAAACGGTAGAGATAATAAGCTTGTTATCTCCCTTAGCGGGCTGATGGTTTTTTTTTCTTTTTACTGGGAATATATTTTTTAAAAAGTTTTTGACTTAGGAAGGTGTCACGGTTTCAACTCCCTACCTTGCACTGGCCCAAAGCCTTCAGTTCTTTTCCCATGTGGTAATTAAAACTAAAGCCTTTTGGTTTCCTAAATGAGAACTCGTCTCCCAATATGCTACACACAGACTTACAAACATCCTCTCAAACTCTCATCCAAGGCAGAGGTGACGTCTGTTTATGCCCACTTCTTTGACTTTGGATCTTGCTTTGGTTTTAGCCACTGAGGGTTTACTTTCTTGTAAGCCTACTTCAGCATTTAAGACAGGTTTTACTGTATTTTATCCAGCATTTCTGGGTGTTTTGTAGGGGAATATTTTCAACAGTATTGTCAGACATGTTAGCTAACCAAGTCATTGTCTACAACTAAAGAATTTAATTGAGTGTGATTCACATTTCAGAGAGGAGAGGCAGCTGAGCTAGCTTTGCTCATTAACTGTTTTGTGTTAAGTAACAGATAATCTTTAGCTACCCTTATCACTTCTTAGACCTTCCAACTATCATGAAACAGCCACATAAACTCTTAAATTACCCACAACTACGAACTTAATTTACTAATAATTTTTTTAAAAGAGCTACTTCCTAAGAAGTTCCTTAATGTATAGGGAGAAGGGTTTTGTTTTAGAGAGAAAAAAACAAACAAACAAAAAGAAACAAACCCATTGCTGTCCAGCCGATTCCGACTCATAGTGACCCTATGGGACAGAGTAGAACTGCCCTGTAGGGTTTCCAAGGAGCGCCTGGTGGATTCAAACTGCCGACCTTTTGGTTAGCAGCCATAACTCTTAGCCACCAGGGTTTCCACAGAGCAGCTAGTGGGTTCAAATAGGCAACCTTCTGGTTAGCAGCTGAGCTCTTAACCTCTGTACCACCAGGACTCTTGTTTGGAAAGAAGGCTATCACAATTACAATTTTTGAGGCTCTGTGTACAATAGGAGCTCTCTTACCTCATCATCATCAGGGATAGTAGTTGGTTGTTAATGTCCTTTGTTTCAAAATTATTGCTGCTTTCACTTCTTATTTTTACCTAAGACTTTATAACTGATGAAAAATAAAAAAATACATGGTTAAGAGTAAAAACACTTAAAAATATAATTTAAAAATATAATAACTTAAACCAGTGCTTTTCAAAATGTCTGTTGCGAAATATCAGATTTTTTAAAAAGTTCTCATCCATTATAGTCATATAACTTTTACAAAATAAGCTAAAAGTATATAAATAGGAAAAAATGCAACATAGAAGCCAAATTTTTTACTATTAGAATCAATGTACTGTAAGATTATATTTCAGTAAATATAATCTGAACAAATACAACATATGGGAAAAAAAAGAATTATCAAAAGATATAGGTTCACTGAAATGGTATGGTTAGTATAAAGAATTACTATTATGTTTATGGACTTTTGTCATTGTAAGTATAAAAAAGTTATGAATGGAAAAGAAGTTCTGTACTTTAGATGTCTGATGCAGCATACTTTGAACAAACGCTTTATACAACAGTATTCAAAGTTTTCATGTGACAAAATTGGTTCTTACTAATTTATTTAATCTAGCTTGGACTGATTATAATGCTACTTTCAAGGGAGAATGAAAATGTCTCATGTTTTGTTTTAATAGTAATAGTATTAATAATAATTAATAACTCACAGTTATGTTGATGGGAATGAGAGAAGAGATTTTAAAGCAGTTTCAGTGCCTCAGAATATTCATTTTCAACTTACATCCCAAACGAAGCAAAGGAGGCTATATTTTCAAAATTCGTCTTCTTTATTATAACTAATTCTAACTATTTGTTGTATAATTTCATAGTTAAATTTATCTTTTGATTAACAAAATGGATTTCACATACATTAATTTTCTATGCTTGGATCTCCTTTAAATGGAAAAAATTCAATACATTCTATCAAATTTTTAAGTGGATTGGTGATAACTTTTCACAGATGTGTGGTATCAAGGTTATCCCTAACTTCCTTGATTATTGTTGTTAGACAATAGAATAGCTCATAACATTTAGTGCAAACTCTATTCTCCCAAGCTTTTCACTTTGCCTTTCATACTTACCTGACATTGAAAAACATGTAGCATGTAACATTAAGGTAGTTTTTTTTTTTAATCAAAAGATAATTAATATTGACATAAACATCTTTAAAAGTTGAGACCTGCCCCCCCCCTTTTTTTTTTCCTTGCAGAAATATTAGTGGTTTGTTTTTTGATTCATGTGTTTTTGGCAGAATGTTTCCCTTTATAAACAGTCATACTTTATCATGCAATATAGTTGTTTATTATCAGCTTCCATGTTGTTGTTGCTGATAGGTGCTGTTGAGTCAGTTCTGACTCATAGTGACCCTATACTGCAGAACAAAACACTGCCAGGTCCTGCGTCATACTCACAATAGTTGTGCTTGAGTCCGTTGTTGCAGTCACTGCGTCAGTCCATCTCGTTGAGGGTCTTCCTCTTTTTCCATGACCCTCTACTTTACCAGGCATGAATGTCCTTCTCCAGGGACTGATCTCTCCTGACAACATGTCCAAAGTATGTGAGACGTAGTCTCACCATCCTTGCTTCTAAGGAGCGTTCTGGTTATACTTCTTCCAAGACAGATTTGTTTGTTCTTTTGGCAGTCCATGGTATATTCATTATTCTCTGCCAACAACACAATTCAAAAGTGTCAATTCTTCTTTGGTGTTCCTTATTCATTGTCCATCTTTTGCATGCATCTGAGGCAATTGAAAACATCATGGCTTGGGTCAGGTGCACCTTATTCTTCAAGGTGACATCTTTGCTTTTTAATACTTTAAAGAGATCCTTTGCAGCAGATTTATGCAATGCAATGCGTCTTGATTTCTTGATTGCTGCTTCCATGGCTGTTGATTGTGGATCCAAGTAAAATGAGATCCTCGACAACTTCAGTCTTTTCTCCGTTTATCATGAAGTTGCTCCTTGGTCCAGTTGTGAGGATTTTTGTTCTCTTTATGTTGAGGTGTAATCCATACTGAAGGCTGTGGTCTTTGATATTCATCTATAAGTGCTTCAAGTCCTCTTCGCTTTCAGCAAACAAGGTCGTGTCATCTGCATAACAGGTTGTTAATGAGCTTTCCTTCAATCCTGATGCCCCTTTGTTCTTCTTATAGTTCTGTTATACCTGACACGCACCTTTCCTGACTTTAAACCACTCAGTATCCTCTTGTTCTGTTCAAACGACTGCCTTTTGATCTATGTACAAGCTCCTGATGAGCACAATTAAGTGTTCTGGAATTCCCATTCTTCACAGTGTTATCCATAATTTGTTATGTTCGGAAAGTCTCAGAATCAACATATTAATCTTTAGATAATTCACAGTTTTTATTTCATTACTGTTTGGTTCAGCGGACAGTATTTTTTTTTTTTTTTTTTTTTTTAGTAGCAAGCCTTTCTTGATGAAGGAAAGTAACCCAAGTTCTTTAATCTTCTTAGCTCTTCCAGAATATTTTCCTGTGTTAGAACTATGCCTTCAGAAGATTCCAACACAAAACTTACTCCAAACTATCTTTACTGACAATATAATTCTTTATAGTTTTATATTGCTCTGAGCTAGTTGTATTTGACACTCGTGAAACAATTTTTTTCATATCATGTTCAAATCTCACTTATTCTAAGAACAAATTGTCATAATTCGAGTATCTATGAAGTTTTCAAGTTGTGATAAAAAATATTTAGCCAGGCTTACTGTTCTATTGAGAGTTCTTCATTTAGCCAGTTCCTGAATACATTAAGCTCTGGTGTCATTGGAGAGTGGTACTTGAACTACCTTCTTTGCTGTGGTTCTGCCAGCATTATAAGGAAATGTTCACAATGTAATCTTCTCCTAACGTCTTAGCAATTGTGTGTGTGGACTCACACACATTAAATTTTGGTACCCTGAAGTGCCATTTTATAATAAGCCCACCGAACACTGTCGCTTTTATGTGAAATATTGAACATCTACTTCTGTCTACTTTTTGTAAATTAGTTTTTTATATTCTGTATCTGATAATTCCAAGATTGTATCTTCATTTGGGAAAGATTTTGATTCTTTTGTTTGGGGGGTTGGAGAAGCTGTCACGGTCTGCTTCTTTAAGTGGTTTGATATGGATTGTTGTCTCCGAGCCATCACTGGGAAACTAGTTTTTCCAGAAAATCCGCTAAAAAAAACTGCAGTCAGATCCCTATCAGAGTTCTCCCTCTGGCTCAGGCTATTCAGATGTTAATGAAGCCGCCTGGGGAGGGTGGGGGAGGGAACAGAGAGATAGGAGAGTAGCACCTCAGAATATAGCCAGAGTTGCTTGTCTTGCTTGGAATGACTGTTATATCTGAGATTCCCGCGGGCGCGTCGCCTATGTGTGCTGGCTGTGTGGAGATTGCCCCCGGGGGGTCTGGCCCGCTGGAGTCACGGTCAGATCCTCCGCTTCCAGCCCCACGCCCAGCGTCAAGGCTCCCCTACTGGGACGGTGCACTCTCGACTCCAAAATCAGTCGCTGCCTCCCGGGACTTCTCGTCCCTCCAGCCATGTGGCCGTGCCACCTCTGAGAACCAGTTGGGCCTCCTCCCGGGGTTAGTTCAGATGGGTGGAGTAGCTCCCCGTGCTTGTGCCGTGACCGAGTGTCCCGGCTGGGACGCTGTTCTCCCCGCTCCAATACCAGTCGCTGCCTCCCGGGGACTTCTCCTACCGGCTGCGTCCCACGCCGCCCATGCGACCCGGCTGGTCCCCTTCCCGGGGTTAGTTCAGGGGGGTGGAGCAACTCTCCGTGTTTATGGCATACCTGCATCCAGTCCAAATCCCTGCGGGACGGTTCCCCGGCTCGGATGCTGCTCTTTCTGCTCCAAGATCAGTCACTGCCTCCCGGGGACTTCTCCTACCGGCTGCGTCCCACGCCGCCCTTGGAACCGGCTGGTCCCCCTCCCGGGGTTAGTTCAGGGGGGTGGAGCAGGTCTCTGTGCTTGTGCCGTACCTGACTGGTACGCTGGCTCCAGGCTCTGGAAACAATCGCTGCTTCCCCGTATTAGTTCGTTCTCCGTCTCTAAATCTGTGGTTGTTGTTCAGGGTTCGTAGATTGTTATGTATGTGATCAATTCACTTGTTTTTCCGTGTCTTTGTTGTAAGAGGGATCCGAGGTAGCGTCTGTCTAGTCCGCCATCTTGGCTCCGCCCTACTTCTGTCTACTTTTTAATTCAATATTCTTGCTTTCCAACATTCCACTTGGTTTTGAACAATGTTCTTTGAATTTTTTAATTTAAACTGCTGTTTAAATTTTGATGGTTTTGTTATTTTATTAGCTATTATATCTTTACAAATACCACACTATAGTTTTAATCCTTCATCTATCATGACTACAAAACTGCTGTCTGCCAACTGTCCAGAAATACCACCAGAATAAATTATTGATTGAACAAAGCTAAGTTTTTATTACCTACTAAAATAAGTAGAATGCCAACTTCACACAATCTCAGGAGCATCTCAGAAGTCGGAGGTTCGGTCGATAATAGGGTTTTCAGGTGTAACTTCAAGTAGTTTAAGGTGAATTTTTCAATGTTGGGCTCTGATTGGGATTAGTTAAAATTGTCATATAGTAGTTTAAGATTGGGGCACAGTGAGGTAGGAGACTTGAACCATGTCTTTATAAATAGTTGGTTAATAAATGAGCCATCTATTCTGAGAAGGGGACTGTTGGCCTAGATGAACAGTTCGTTGTTCAATAAATTGATTCCTGAATTTTCTGAATTGGAGAAGTTATTTATTGGTTTGGAATCATATTTTCCTGGGGTGGAATTTCCTAGAACAAATAGTGAAGTGATGTTGACACTGTGGTCTTAGTTTTTGTTAATTTATGTGGACGCAAATGATTTTGTTTCTCAAAACTGAACTCATTATATGAGTGTTCATCCTTTGTAGTATAAATTCTTTTGGAATTATTTTTTGGATTACAGCCATGGTCATCATTTTGTTGACTACTGTTTGCCACATTATGAAAAGGCATGTCTTTTCTTGACAAAGATCAGTGAACTTTGTTACTCCATCTATAATTTAGTATTGAAAGTAAATAATACAATATTTGCTTCCCTAACTTAGCTAATATTGTTAAACCATAAGTTTCAAAGAATAAGTTTGATTACGATTTAAAATAATTGTAAAATTCATTATACTTATAAGTAAAATACTTATATTTTGGTTGTTGTTGTATGCTGACGAGTCAATTCCAACTAATAGTGACCCTGGGTGACAGAGTAGAACTACCCCACGGGGTTTCCTAGGTTGTAATCTTTATGGAAGCAGATCTCCAGGTCTTCCTCTCTGGGACTCGCTTGTTGGGTTCAAACGAAAAACCTTTTGGTTTGCAGCCGAGCACTTAACTGTTGTGCCACCAGGGCTCCTTATATTTTGAATCACAAATTATAAACCTTAAAAAATATCACCAAAGGTGGTCCTATGGTGCATGACTAGGGTGCACATCATGAGAATTTAGCAATAAACTGTTTAATAAGATCATGTGCTTCAATGTGTCAGGGTCTACTTGTGATAAAAGTTTCTAAATACTCAGTTTTTATACTTTTCTCATTGTGGTCTGGAAAGAAACAGTTTGCAAACTAACATCAGTAATATGGGTCAAGCATATTTGAATAGCACTGATTTAAACTATGATACTGGCTCACAAACCATTTTACTGTGTTAAGAGCCTGCTCATCTGATCTCCATCAGCGGGTACAAATGCTCAGAGTTCACTTCATATGTACTCAGAGGCACTTGTATGCCTTGTATCTTTGGTTTTATAAGGGGGGAATGCTTAAATAAGAATTGTATTTGTCGGTTTAATAACATCTCTATTTCACCTTTAGTATTATAAACTCCTTTACTTTTTGCCAGGTTCATCATGTAGAAAATAGTATGATTGAAACTTGAATTTCATCCGTCTTAGCCTGTAGTATTGACGGGAATGCTGAGAACAGGGACAGGGTCATATGACTTCATCCATATTACATCCTTGAGCTTCCGAGTGATATTTTAATTGTAAAAAAAAGAATGCCGCTGAAAAAAAATTTTTTTAAACCAATTTTTATGGATATTTTACTTGTTATTCATTTTTTGTGGGTGAGTGAAGGAAGGAGATTTTGGAACTTCTAAGATGCTCTTCATATGATAAATTGTGAGGATTGTTGCCTCCTGGAATAGAATAATGTACTAATGTTTCTTGTCTGCCAGTGTAGCAAATTGTGCTCCGTAGAGAGTGTGGCTAATGGACTGAGAAGTCATTGATTATAGCTCTTTATAGAATTGTCATCAACAGCATTTTAGGATTTTTTTCATTTAAAAAAATTATGGTATTAATTGTTGTGGGTTTTCTTTAGAGGCTTTTCTAAGATGTAATGTTTCTGTGTCTTTCCTTTTCACTGACTGTATGATGTATTACTTCTAGAAGTACCACCCTTTTTTTATTCATTAAGTGGGACTCTCTTTTGATTTTGCCATTTTATAGCTTGGTAGTATTCTTTGAGGTTTCTTAAGTACACTGTTTTTTTCTCTTCTGTACATATGTCTTACACATTAGCACTTGTTATCAATTTTTTGGGCTGTAAATATTCTGCTCTATTCAAGAACTAGTTTTGGTGCCTTGTTCTTACTCTTTCCAATTAATATTACATTCACCTCTTAGATGGCAGTTAAATTTTCTAGGAAGAGAACATAATATTCAAGCATGATTTCTGAGGAAAAACTGTAAACTTTGCCTTGTATTAGATTTCAATTAGGACAATGTTTGATGGTCTTTTAGACATACTAAGATATTTTAACTCAAACAATTGTGGCAGTGTTTTCTTTTACTCCTATTGTATGATCATCAGCATGTGGGTGTGTGGACTGTCTCAAGGACTTTGAAACTCATAGCTATTGTTCCTAAAGGATTACTTACAAGGCCTGGCACTTATTGCATACTCAAACAATGTGGAGGGGGAAAAGAGTAATAATTGCACATGTATTGTGTGTCAGGCACTGTTCTAAGCATTTTGTATACATCTTGAGCCTCACAATAACCGATGAGCTAGGTGGGTATTAGTTGTAATCCCCATTTTACAGATGAAGGCAGTTATGCAAAATGTGATTAATATATTACCTAGTGATTTGAACTCAAAGCTCCAGGTTCTTTTAACCACTGTACTGCAGCATACTGCCTCTTCTCAGATGTGTGCAAGATATACTGAATTAAAAAATTTAACTTTCTTAATGATAAGAAATGGACTAATGAGGCGTCATCGTAGAATAATGAGTTGTGTTAATAAGTTCATTTGTAAACCTTGTAAATGAAAGTGGCTAACTTTAGCATTAGGTGAGAAGAGACCTTCTGCTGATATTGAGCATTAAAAAAATTCTCTATTGATGTTATCATCTCTGTTCCTATATTTGTTCCATTGCAGAAATAACTTTTACCTTGGCACATTGATTACTGTAGCTTTGGTTTACCAGTGTAGGTTTTATGGTGCTGGACGTATTACTGATATTTTCTTATATAGTCTCTTGAAGGTAGTGCATCTTAGTAAATTTAACTTTTTTGTTTGACATACCTGAGAATGCTGTTTTTTTAGTCCAATTCTTGAAGTTACATTATGATTGAAAGATTTAACTCCTTGGATTTGACTTTCTGTTTCACTGTGTTTCCTATGCTTATATGAAATCTAGGTGTTAACGACAAAGGGCTTCCCTTTGCATATAAACACATTATCACTGTATTATGCCGATATTATATTCTCAAGATACAAGTCAATTTTTTCTCATTGGGGCTCATACTGAAACACTCACATTTTTTGTATGGCTTTCCTTTTACGTCTAGAACTTATTCGTGAGATAGGTATGTGGAATTGTGAACTTAGCATTAGTAACAGTAAACTTAGGCCAACTGAGCTGACACACTGCATTAGCCAGAGACTTATAGTTCTGATAAATGCGGGTCTCTTTTTCTCCTAATGAATGAGTGTACATCTTTGCTCACGTTATTGGTATGTGAAGATAGATTGCCATAGAAAGTAAAGTACTCGTTCTTCGCTGCATAATTTTAGGGTCATAGTAATTCATTTGTTAGTAATATATAAAGATTAACTAATTGCCTGAAAGGAAGAAAATTAGGAAATTGGGTAGGTCTTTTGCCTGTGTTTATTGCCTATCATGAGGAGCTAGGCTAGAATATTTGCTTTTTATGTGAATGGGGTATGGTCTTAAGGTATGTTTTCATGATTTTAAAAATAATTCTTTTTTTTATTCTTGTCCAATGTTTCTGAGGTTCCCTTTCCCCCATTTTCTCAGCACGCATTTATTATCTCCAGCTTTCTGGTTTTTATCTTTAACTCTGAGCTCAGACCTATATAAACAACTGTCTAGTCTTCATCTCCATTTAAAGTTTTTTTGTAAGCATTCCCATTTTTACATTTCTAAAACTCAACTCTTGATCTCCCCTGTCATCTGCTCCTCCATTTTTTTCCCATCTGAGTACGTATCACCTCCATGTCTTTACTTACTCGTACAGGTCACCCATTTTTTTCCTTTATCCCACACTTGGAATTCAGTATATTTTACCTCCAAATGTATCTGTTATCAATACAATTCTTTATCACACTTCTGTAGGCCAAAACACCTGAAGTAATCTCTTATCTAGTTTTTTTTTTTTCCTTCTTTCACTGATGTGTCCTTCCTTTTCCACAGAATAGCCAGAGTAGTCATTCTGATCATGTGTAAAATCCTCCAGTGCCTTCCTGTTGTATTTAGGTAGTCCTTAACATGATCCACAAAACCATCCATTCTGGCTCCTACCTACCACTCCTACACTATTATATCAAGCACTACGTGGCTTTTTCCTTATGTTTTAGTCACAATGGTTTTTATTCTTCCTAACTTCTACTCATCTTTCACATTGCCCATTAAATATCCCTTTCACACAAAAGCCTTCTCTGCTTCCTACCCTGCCCCACCAATCACCCAAACTAAGTCTAAATCAAGTCTGTGTTATAATCTCTCATAGTACCTAATAATGGTTTGTAATTATATATTTACTTGTCTGATTATTTCTTGCTTGATCCTTCATCTGTATTGCTGTATTTTTTACAAATAGCACACCCATATAAATAATGTGCATACACATCTTAAACACGGAAATGACAATTATGTTTAAAAGTTATAGCATTGCGTGCCCATGCATATACCATGCGCATCTCGTGACATTTCCAGAAGTGAATTTCGGCCTCGTTCACCCTCATTCAACAGTTTGCAAATGTTACTTTTGATTGAATTTGTATAATAAAGGTATAACCCATGGCCAAAAAGTTGTGGATCGAGTATGGTAGTACCACAGTAGTAAACAATTGAAACTATGTGCTTGTTTATATTAATTTAAGTTGGTAATTATATCTCCATCACTTTTGTGTCATCACTTGGAAACTTGAACCTGCTGAAACCTGTCCATAAATCACGTGCTATGAGTTGGAAGCATAAACAAAACAAAGGCTGCACTGGCATAGATGACATTGAGTAGCTATCAATAGGAATCCTGATTCAGTCTGCATTGACATAATTATCATAGTCATCTTCAAATTCTGGCTATTAATTGGAGGAGTAGACAAAGCAAAACTGATGCACGATTGCTCTTCGCTCAACAGTTGAATGTGAAAACCTTATCAGATCATCTTAAATGATACCATTAAGCTATGTTAGGTCTGTTTTTTTCATATTCTAATTATGTCTTATTAATGGCAGTGTCTTTGATCAATGATCATAAGTCACCTTAGTGATATACTTGCAAGCATATAAAAACACACTTGTTTCTTGTACACCTCACATTTGAATTTTGGGATCTCTTTTACTAGAACCAGCCAGTTGTCAGTTATATTGTGCACGTTTTTTCAGTTTATAAATCAAAATCTTAGAACCCTTTAGGATCATGGCAGAAATTAAATGCTAGTCCTACCCTGCTAACTTTCAATTGAGAGGGCAGAAGAAACAAGCAACAGAGCAGCAGCGAAGGAGTGCGAGGTTGTAGAGTTGTCCATTAGTGCATGGAGAAAGGAGAAAAAGGAGCTAGAGAAAATGAATCCCTGAAAACACGCACATCTTGGGCCCAAAGTGAAATGGCCTGACCTGGAGAACAACTTGAAAGAATGGATTATTTCTCAAAGTAAAAAAAAAAAATCAAGCTGATTCCTACTGTTGCAATTCAGATTAAATCGAAGCTTCTGGCAAATGGAGAGGAAGCCCAGATTTCAAAATTCATGAAAAGGAATGGGCTTTCTGTGAGAATGAGAACCACTGTAGGCCATCAACTTCCAGATGACTGGGAGCAAAAATTGATCAACTTCCATGAATTCCTCACCAAGGAAATCTATGAACTCAGTATTTCTGCAGTCGATGCAATTAATATGGAAGAAGTTCTGATGTCTTTTGACATTCCGGCCACCAGGACTGTAGCTACTTCAGGTACAAAAAACTGTAACCATTACAACCACTGGGCATGAGAGGGCTTGGTTCACTGTAGTCCCTGGTTGCACTGTGAATGGGGTGAAATTAAAGCCGATGGCGATTTTCAAGAGAGTTACCATGCCCTGTGAAAAACTGCCCACAAGTCGGTAATTGTAATATGAATTGTAATAAGAAGGGGTGTCAGGACTATGATATTATTAAAGTATGGGTAGATAAATGTTATAGGTCCAGGCAGGGAGGATTGCTTTTGAAATCTTTATTAATTTTACAAAAATGGTTGCTCACAAAGAGAAAAACATTCAAGATGATATTAACTCGACTGGTGCCCATGTAGCAGCCATACCTGATGATCTTGCCTGCAAGCTACAGCTGCTGGATATAGCAGTCAACCACTGGTTCAAGACTTTCATGAGAAGAGAGTCGGATGAATAGATGTAGCCTGGGATTCATGAAGTGCGCAATGTTTACAGAAGTATGCAAGTGGGTGGCTTCGCTTGGGGGAGAAAAGCTCCAGAAATCATCCACAATAGCTTCAGAAAGGCTGGGGTTTGTGTTTCAGTAAAAGAATACCGATGACAAAGATGAAGACCCCAAAGGTAGTGATGATGTTGACATCAGGAAGTCACAGAAGAGTGCCTACAGCTAGCTCAGAGATATTTCAATAATGATAGTGACAAGGGATCAGACTTTGAAGGGTTTTGAGAAATGGATGATGATAATGAATGACTAAAATAAAATAGCCTATTTGAAGATGAAAACACAGTTTCTTCTGGTGACTTATTTGTTGATTTCAAAGACATTGATTTTCAAAAATTATGTTTCAGTTTAAGATTTATGAAAGCAATAAAGTATAAATACCACCTTATCCTTGTAGTTTTAAGCCTAGGATCATTTCTTACTTACTGATTTCTAGCTCTTCATACATTCGTACTCTGGTTTCACCATGGCATCCCATTTCCATCATGAGCCCATTCAGTTCACCATTGATGGTACTTGGTTTAGGAAAATACCCACCTTAAATGAAGTTTCCATGAGATCAGTTTTATCCCAGTGATGTTAAATCCATTGAACAGAAAAAAATGGAAGGCAGCAACATGTAAAAATATTGGTGTAGTGTGCTTATAAAAATATGCGTGAAGGGGTTGCGTGATTTGCAAAAAGAAGTATAACGCACACGTTATTTGCTTCATGAAGGTAGGAACTCTGTTTATTACCTACCCACAGTGCCTGGTGCATTGCCTTACACGTAGCAGATGCGCAGTAAATATTTGTACAATAAATAAATGCTAATTACAGTCTAAGAAGCCCTGGTGGCACAATGGTTAAGTGCTCAGCTGCTAACCAAAGCGTTGGTGGTTTGAACCCACCAGCTCCTCCGTGGATGAAAAGACCTAGCAATCTTCTTCTGTAAGGATTACAGCCTAGGAAAACCCTATGGGGCAGTTGTACTCTGTCATATAGGGTAGCTATGAGTTGGAATCAACTTGGTATCACCCAACAACAACAACAGCAATTATAGCCTACACATTTGAATTTTTTTTCTTATTTATTTTATGATTAAAAATGAGAATGCTGGTTCTCTAGGGAAACAAAAAGGGTTAAGTGTGACAAACATTGGTAGAACCATTTTTCTACGTGTTAACTGGCAAGAGTGTTAGGCTATAATGTATTTCAAATTACCATGATTGGTAGTTTTCAAGTTACAGCTTTGAGTTCTTCAACTCAAAAAGTGAGGAATGTGTTTGAAAATGAAGAAAATAGGCCATTTAGCCAAAAAATACAGGTTACCATACTTTACATTAAAAATTTTTGAAGAGATACAGCCATGGTAGTCAAAACAACCTGGTGTTGGTACACTGAAAGACACATACACTAATGGAAAAGGATCAAGACCCAGATATAAATCCATCCACCTATGGTCAGCTGATCTTTCACAAAGGATCAGAGTCCGTTAAGTGGAGAAAAGAAAGACTTTTTAACACATAGTGCTAGCAAAACTGGATGTCCATCTGTTAAAAAATGAAACAGGACTCATATCTCACACCATACTTAAAAATTAGCTCAAAATGGATCAAAGACCTAAATATAAAACCTAAAACTATAAAGATCATGAAAGAAAAGATAGAGTCAACACTAAATCAAAATCGAACACTAGGGGCCTGTAGGGACAACACTAGGGTCCCTAGGACATGGCATAAGGAGAATACAAACCATAACTAACAGTGCTTAAACACCTGAAGAGAAATTAGATAACTGGGAGCTCCTAAAAATTAAAATTATGCCCATCAAAAGACTTTACCAAGAGTAGAAAGAGAGTCTACAGACTGAGAAAAAATTTTTTGGCTGTAACATATCCAGCAAGGGTCTAACCTTTAAAATCAATAGAATACTTCAAAACCTCAATAACAAAAAGACAAATAATCCAATTAAAAAATAGGTAAAGGAGATGAACAAGACACTTCACCGAACAAGACGTTCAGGCAGCTAACACGCACATGAGGAAATGCTCTCGAGCATTAGACATTAGAGAAACGCAAATCAAAACTACAATGAGATATACCGTCTGACCCTGACATTACTGTTGCTCATCAAAAAAAACCAGAAAACAAATGTTGGAGAGGTTGCGGGAGGGTTGGAACTCTTATGCATTGCTGGTAGGAATGTAAGATGGTACAACCCCTGTGGAACAAGATACGGTGCTTCCTTAAAAGCTATAATAGAAATACCATATGATCCAGCAGTCCCACTCCCAGGAATATACCTAATTAAAATAAGAGCCGTCACACAAATAGCATTATTCACAATAGCAAAAAGATGAAAATAACCTAATTGCCCACCAACAGATGAATGGATAAACAAATTATGGTCCATATGCACAATGACATACTGTGCAATGATAAAGAAGACTGATGAATCCTCGAAACATCTCACAGCATGGATGAATCTGAAGGGCATTATATTGAGTGAAATAAGTCAGTCACAAAAGGACAAATATTGCATGAGACTGCTATTATAAAACTCAAGAAAAGGTATACACACAGAAAAAAGAAATCTTTCGTGGTTATGTGGGAGGGAAGGGGAAGGGAAGAAAAATCACTAACTAGATGGTAGACATGTGTTAACCTTGGTTAAGGGAAAGAAAACACACAATCTAGAGGAATTCAGCACAACTTGACCAAGGCAAAGAGACCTACCTGTATGATGGATATGAGGAGACCTTAATAAAAGGTTTATTGTAGAGTGCAAAATGATATAATGTGGGTTAAAATATGTTATAAACTGTATTAATCATTATTATCACTATGACTGTTTTTGTGACCACTAATGTACTGTAGAATTTAAAGGACATGAACAGCCAAGTCTGAATTATCTTTAGAAATTTAATTTGAGAAATTAAATCTATATTAACTCTTGTCAAAAAAAGGGGTGGTGTTCATTAGCTGTTTGAACTTGGGCTGTCTTATGTTCTGACTAATTTCCGTTTGATATACATTCCAATTTAAATTAAGAAACTCAAACTCATATGATTCCTAATGCTATTGTTCTTTTATTTTTAGGTTTTTTTTTGCATTTGTTATAAAAATGCAGCTTTAGAATATAGATAAGAAGTACATTTTCTTGTAAGAACTATTAAGTTTCTTTGTTGCTTTTTTTGAAATTGAATTTTATAATATTTTATTTCCTAAAATATGTTGTACTATAAAGTAATTCAAGGATGAATAATTGAAATAATATTTGTAAGAGCATAATAATTATCAATAGTATTTTTTACTTGTACTCAAGCTATTAGAGATAGCTCTATAAACAAATTGAAACTTCAGATAATTTACTAATTCTGCTGTACATAGATAGCAATTTCTTTGTGTTGAAGAGTAATGATTAATTAAATCTTTTTATTTAAGTCATGGAAACCCTTTCAGCTGACTTTTTAACATGAGGATAACTGCAGACCATATATTTGCTTCATGATTTCTTCCATCAACGCATGAAGAAGTGAATTATTGAAAAGATAAAAATAAATTTGTTTGCCTTCTGTCAGAGTTCATATCCACAGCCAACCTTGATAGAAGACCAGAATGATTTAGACAAGTTTGCTTTGGAGATTCATAACATATGCTCGCTGGACAGAATTGAGTTATCTCTGCTCTGGAGAGTAAGTTATTGTAGCAGGAGCTGACAGAGATGAAGATAACTGAGGGAAATTCAATTACCTTTTAGTGTTTTCTTTCTAATAGGATTCTTAATGTGAAAAAGATCCTTAGATGATGCACCTCTGTTGCTTGTGAGATCTGTCTTGATACCTGTTTCCAGAATACCATGAACTTTCAGGTCCAGACCTCCTTTTAGAATGAAATATGCAAGCTTACTGTTAAGCGTTGTTTTGATTGAAAGGACTTCTTTGTTATTATTATTTTTTAATTTGGTGTTGTTGGTGATCTTTCTAAAAATTGGCTAACCTTTGTGGTTTTCTTTAAGAAAGTGTATGTTCTTTTGAATTATGTTATTATTTGATATGCTGTGTGTCGTCCCCCTCTCCCCAAATGACCTTTCTGGAAGGATGCTGTAGCTTCTTATTTTTCTCTAGTTATGTGCTGGGGCTTGGCAGCCTTGTCCAAATGCTATCAGAATTCTCAAGTTTACATTTTCACTCTGCCAGACTTTTTGCTAGAATAATGTCTTTACTTTCTCACCCCGAAGTATAGTGTCTTTACTTTTTCTCCCTGTTCAGTATTTTTCAGTCTGGCTTCTCCCCTCCCCATCTCCCCTCTAACCCTAGAACAAATTGATTAAAATAGCTCTCATGAATACTCTTACTGATCTACTAATTTTACTATTCAGGGGCTCTTCTGTATTCCTTCTTCTCCCTGATCACTCTCATCTCCGATGACAAACCCTTCCATTTTCAAATTATTTTCTTGCTTGACTTTTTCTTACCCCAGGTACTTTTCTGATTAGCTTTTTTGTTTCTCCTGTTCTTCTTCTAGTTTCATCTCACACTACATTTCTTACTCCTTTTACTAAAACACAGGTCTTTGACAAGAATACTTCCTTAGTACTTTTAACTTGATGTGCTCTGGGACAGTCTGATCTCATGTCAGCACTGTCTGAAACCTCTGTACAGAAGACATTTAATATTTAAAATTTTTGGAGTTATATGTATAATTTCTTCTATAGGTAATTTAAAAAATTATGACATGTCACACAGTGAAAAGTTCTCTTTTAACCCTTTCCACCTCCTCACCCCTGCAGGAATTCATTGTTGTTAGTTTCTTGTGAATCCTTTAAGAGTTTTTTTTTATTTTTTAATGCACACAGAAGCAAATAGAAATATATGTTCACATCTCCCCTTCTTTAATACGAATATTAGCATTATATGTAATGTTCTGTATTTTGTTTTTTCAATTTATTATTGTTTTTTAGAGATATTTTACACTCTAATCAGCAAGATGAAACCCAAAACCCCATTGCCATCAAGTTGATTCCGACTCATTAGCAACCCTATATAGGACAGAGTGGAACTGCCCCCAAATCAGCAAGATAGGAGTGTCTGTTTCCTCATAGTGTGCTGTCAAGCTTCTGGACTTTGGTCACTCTCATAGGTTATAAATGGTAGTGTGTAGTTTTAATTTGGATTTCTCAGTATATTTTTAACTTATATTTTTGTGTTTATCAGTGAGGTTGATCATCTTTGAGCCTTTTATATTTCCCTTTCTGAGAATGAAACATCTATTGGATTGCGTTGCTTTTTTAAATTGATTTGTTTGAACTCTACGTATATTAAGGAATCTCTAGTATTTGTACAAATATATGTGTGTGTATATATATATTTTAACCATTTTGTGTGTTTGTTGATTTAGTTATGGTTTGATTTTTTTGTTTATTTTTATCCTGCAGAAGTTTCATAGATTTTTAAAAAAAATTTTTTTGTTGTTTTATATGTGAATCTTTTCTTTTATGGCTTCTGAATATTTGCTTGGTAGTTAGAAAGGCCTTCTACACACCAAGATGATAAAGAATGCCTCCATGTTTATTCTAACATTTCTGTATAGTTTTATATGTAAATGTTTGCCTTATTTGGAATTTATCTTAGTATAAGCTATGGTAAGAATACAACTTATTTTTTTCCCATGTAACTACCTGGTTTCCCCTACACCATCTACTACATAGTCCAAATTTTCTCTTCTAGTTTGAAATGCTACCAAATTACGTACTAAGTATCTTTATGTAATTGAGTTTATTTCTAGATTTCCTATTTTCTTCCATTAGTCTGTCTGTGATCATGTATTGGATCAAACTTTTAATTATTGAAGCTTTAAAATCTGTTTTAATACCTGATAGGGCTGTGGCCCCTGCCCCCTTCCGCCTCCCCCCCACCACATACTGCTCTTCTTTTTCAGAATTGCTATAGCTAATCCTTTTTTTTTTTTTTTTTTGATGCTTATGTTCAGTTATGCTTCTCTGGTTTAAGAAGTAATCTTTTCATTTGATTCTCTTGGGCTTTTGAGGTATGCAGCCATTATCATCTGCAGATATTGACAGTTTTACCTCCTTTCCAACTTTTATTCTTCTAATTTTTGTTATTTAATTGAATTGTCTAAAACCCCCAGTGTAATATTGAAAATAATATTGGGCATCTCTATCTTATTTCTGACTTTAGTAGAAATACCTCAGTGTTGCCCCATTAAACATACATCCTTTTGACTGAATCAGATATATTTTATCATTTTAATCATTTTGTCACTTTAATGAATTATACATCTAGTTCTGTTTTGTTGAGAGTATTATTTTTTTCTTTGAATGAAGAATGTTGTTCACTTTTGTTAAATGCTTTCTTTAAGTGGTGCAGTGGAGTTGATAGTATGCTTTTTTTCATGTTGGATCTATCGATATTATGTCAATATGGTGTGTCATGATTTTTTTCTTTAAATGTGCTGTCAGATTCTGTTTACTAACGTTTAATTTATGATTTTTGTGTCTTGTAATTCATGATTTGAATCCTATTCATATAGCTGTTCATAAGTTAAATTAGGCTGTGTTTTTTTTTTTTAATTTTCCATTCAGTCTTTGATATTTGTTATGTTTGATTATCATTGTTGTCATGAATTGAATTATGTCCCCCCAAAATATGTGTCAACTTGGCTAGGCCATGATTCCTAGTATTGTATGATTGTCCTCCATTTTGTGATTATCCTGTGTTTGTAAATTCTGTCCTCTATGCCTGTGGTTATGATCCTGTTTGGGAGTGAGCTGTCTGTTATGTTAATCAGGCAGGACATAATCTATAGGATTAGGTTGTATCTTGAGCTGATCTCTTTTGAGATGTAAAAGAGAAGTGAGCAGAAAGGGGCTGGACATCCGACCACCAAGAAACAAGAGCCGGGAAACAGAGTGCATCCTTTGGACCTGGGGTCCCTGCACTGAGAAACTTCTAGACCAGGGGAAGACTGATGACAAGAACCTTTCCCCAGAGCCAACATAGAAAGAAAACCTTCCCTTAGAACTGACGCCCTGAATTTGAACTTCTAGCCTCCTAAACTGTGAGAAATAAAATTTTCCATGTTAAAGCCATCCACTTGTGGTATTTCTGTTATAGATAACTGCACTAGATAACTAAGGCAAAGGTGTTATACGTTATAAAATTTTTTTTATATTTGCTTTTTTTATGTTTAGGAACAGTGCAAGCAGCGTTGGTATTATTTGCTTTTTATCTTTTATGGTGGATTTTGTTTTATAATCTATTTATCTGAGATTAGTATTGCCACTCCTTCTTTTTGGGAGCTGTTTGCTTGATACATTTTTTTTTTGATCCTTTGATTTTTAATAAATTTATGTCTTTGCTTCTAAGGTAGACAGCGTATTGATGGGTTCTGTTTTCTTAATCCATTCTGTCACTCTTTGTCTTTTTACGGGTACATTGAAGCCATTTACGTTCAGTGTGATTATTGTTAGGTATGAGTTTATTGCTTTTTAAAGGTTTGGAAGAATTCTCTTTGCTGTAATTGACTGTAGGTGCAGGTCTCACCTTCAGCTTCGCATTTCCAGAACTCTGCTTTATGTGTTTATTTAGCTATCTTTCTAGCCCCATATATTCATTTTATTTAAAAAATTTGTCGTTTTTCCTTCTAAGTCTTCTATTAGTTTTAGTAATAGTAGCACAGTAGTACAAAGCTGGGAAATGGCCACATACATTGGTAAAAATCAAGTGGTTCTGTTACTATTAAAGAAGGAAGATTTGGGGTATAACTAAGTCTGTGCCATAGCCTGTCCTCATTTTTTATTTTTAAACTTCTCTCTGACATTTTCATTCATTCAGTATATGATGCATTACATCTTATGAATTTTTTTTCATGTAATCAACTGTATTGCAGCTGTTACATTACTCCGCTGCAGCATGCCATATTCATGATGTAGAATCACCTCTAGTATATTGAGTCTTACTTAGCCTTTGAGATCTTAGTCTATGAAAATGACTTTCAGTCATGTATTAGCATTATGAAAGGAGTTTTGTTGTTATTTAGGTACTCCCTATAATTTGTACGGTTCAGTTTAAATCATAAACAATATAAAGTCATTGATTTTTATACTCCTCTTTGTATAGCAAAGCCCTTGTGGCACAGTGGTTAAAAACTTGGCTTGTAACCAAAAGATTGATAGTTCAACTCCATCAGCTGCTCCTTGGAAACTCTGTGGGGCAGTTCTCCTATGTCTTGTAAGGTCACTATGAGTCAGAATTGACTCAAAGGCAGCGGGGTGGTTTGTATTGCTGTATAAGAACTGTAAGCATGTGAAATGCGTCTATGTATTTACAATCCAGAGAGCCAGAAATATATTTTTTATTTGGTTATATTATTATGGAAAAAAAATTAATAGAATTCAGGTATCTCTGAGAAAGCTATCTTGAGAAATCCTGACTTTAGAAAAACTTAACTTAGATCAGTGTCTCCTTTTTTTAAATTTTAAATTAAAAAAATTTTAAGTTGCAGCAGTAATAATGTGGCAAAAATAAATATATAAATAAAAATACAACAATAAAGAGTACTTTAATGTCAAAAATAAAAATGGAATGTTCTGTAGTATACCTCCTCCTATGTTGCCTGCCAAGATAAGAGATTGGAAACTAATCATTCAGACTTTCTACTGTGAATGTTTACTATATTTATCTCTGTGTGTGTATAGAAAAAAATCCATATTTAAACAAAAGTGGGATTATATTATAACATATTCTGTGTCTTATATTTTTAATCAGTAATTTTTATGCTTTTGTGGATCATGGGCTCTTTTTAAGAATCTGACCTTGAGAAATTCATACAAATATAGTCATAAAATGTTATATATAATTTACAGAGATTTATTCTGGCTGCAGAGCCTCTGATCTAAGTGTGTATGTGTGGTTTGCATGCATCACTTCTCTTGTAGCAGTCCTGTAGGAGAGGTAGTAAGATGGTGACCTTTTGCTGTCATTTCTCTTTGTTATAGATATAACATTTTAAAATTCCTATCTAATGTTTTTCTTCTCAGAGACCTTGTGAGAGTTACTTTTATCTATTAAAAATATTTTGAAATTACCAGTGTCTACTTAGGGAAATAAACCTTAGATATCTTGCTCCTTTAAAACAGGATGTGTATCTTAATTTCCACACCTAGTATAGGCTTAGAACGTAAAAAACCAAAACCAAACCCATTGCTGTCAAGTCGATTCCGACTCATAGTGACTGTATAGGACAGAGTAGAACTGCCCCATAGAGTTTCCAAGGAGTGCCTGGTGGATTCGAACTGCTGACCTTTTGGTTAGCAGCCATAGCACTTAACCACTACGCCACCAGGGTTTCCAGGCTTGGAACATAGGAAGGTCTTAATAAAGAATTGCAGAGTGAATGAATGAAAGCAATGACTGATGCCCGATATAAAACTGTTGTTGGTTCCGACTCATAGGGACTCTGTGTACCACAAAACACTGTCCGGCCCTGTGCCATACTGATGGTTGTTGTTATGCTTGAGCCCATTGTTGCAGCCACTGTGTCAGTCCATCTTGTTGAAGGTCTTTTTCGCTGACCCTCCACTTTACCAAGCACGTCTTTCTCCAGGGACTGATCCCTCCTGATAACATGTCCAAAGTATGTGAGACAGAGTCTCGTCATCCTTACTTCTGAGGAGCATTCTGGCTGTACTTCGTCCAAGGCAGATTTTTTTCATTCTTTTGGCAGTCCATGGTATATTTAATACTCTTTGCCAACACCACAACTCAAAGGCGTCAGTATAAATACAGGATTAATGAAAGCTGAGTTTTCCGTATGCAGTTTGCATAAATTTGGGTATTGAAATTTTTCTTGTGAAATTCTAGACTCTTTAAGAAAGAAACTAGAAAGAAATATAAGAAAAATTTTTATTAAAAATTACCTTCTGTTTATCTTAGTGGAGGTAGAAAGATGAGTAGTAATCTTTGTTTCCTTGCCTTATTCATTAGAGTGCCTCTGTTTTTCTTAACTAGCATTTAATGTTGTAGAAAAGCAAAGAATTTCAATCTCTATCAAAATAATATGCTGAATTTATAATTTGATGGCTGAAATATGGACCATATATAATATATAGATTTTCCAAGGGGTAAGAGTTGCTTTTTAATATTAGTAAACCCATTTGATTTATTTTACAATCCAATTTTCTCTTTTGCGTACTAGGGCTTTATTGTGTAGCTTCTAGTTTATGAGACTTAAGACTATTAAAAAAAAACAAAAAACGAAACAACCAAACTCGTTGCTGTTGAGTGGATTCCAGCTCATAGCAACTCTATAGGACAGAGTAGAACTGCCCCATAGAGTTTCCAAGGAGCATCTGGTGGATTCGAACTGCCAGCCTTTTGGTTAGCAGCCGTAGCTCTTAACCGCTACACCACCAGGGTTTCCTAAGACTGTTAGTAGAACATATTTAATTATATGTGAACTGTTAAAAACTGTTAATCAAAAAAAAATCTGTAGTATATGATAGGAAAACATGGATCTGGAATTCATGAGAACAGGGCTTCAGCCTGGTTCTGCTACTAATTAACTATGTGCTGTTAGATAAGTTCTTTAATTTCTTTGTAGTATGGGAGCCTTAAAGGTCATTTAGTCTGGTCAGAACTCTGAAACAATATTATATTTACTCAAGCCCAAAACAGGTATAGTAAAGTAGCAGAATTAATTATTTATTGGAGTTTCACTTGTGTACTTACTTTGATAAAAAAAAAAAAAATATTTCCTTTTAATTCTCTTTTGTAGGAGATTTTTAAACTAAACCTTGAATGTGGTTCTTGCTGTTCAGTTTGCTCTCTTCTGTTTTAGATTTTATATTTGTTCCTGTGTATATGTAAAATTGGTAGAGTAGAAAGAATTTATGAGCTATTTAAAAATGACTTGAATGGCAATTGTTAATGACAAAAAATCTTTTTTTTCCACCTTTGTCCATTTGTTTTTTCTCTTTTCCTACTACTGAATTGAATTCTCATTTTGTAATTCATTTAGTGGTTGGAGTATGGTGGAAAGGAAATCTCTTATGATACTGTGGTTTTCCTTGCTAGGTTTTAAAGTAAACTCGTCATTATGAGACAGTGCAGGCTATATTTCAGTGAACCTTACATACACTTCCTATTTGTCTTTCCTTCTTCATTCTTTCTGTTTTCGGCTTTCTTAATTTTCCCTTCTACTTTTCTGACCTTATTTGTCTGTCTCATCTTAGAAACCTTAAGTGGGAAGGGGATGGTCAACTTCAAGGATAACTTTTTGAAGCTAAGAATGATTCCATTCTGTTTCCCATGATGATGCCCCCTTTGCTTTGGCACATTCCTGTCTTGATATATACCTTTTGTCTATCAGTTTTGTCATTTAGAGAAGAGATGGTTGATTAATGGAGCTTGACTGAACACAGCCTAATGGCAGAGCATTAGAATGTCAGTTCTTATCCCAGCTTTGGTACTGCATCGTGGTTTTGGGCATCTTAACCTCTTTATGTATATTTCTGTATCTGTAGAGCAGAAGCAGTGAAATGGGACGCTTGGTGTATTTGCTCAGGTTTTTTTTTTTTTTTTAAAGTTATATAATCTTGTTTTACCCCATTTTTGTTTTCTTCACCTGAAGATAAATATGGTGTTTAGATAACTACACAGGTATTCTAGTTATTATTTTTAATCCTCAAATCACCATATTTTAACCCCCAGCCAATGGTACAGTTTAGTGTAGCTCTGAATTTCTAGTCAGATAACCTTGTAGTATTAACCTTGAGTCTGTTATTTCCTAGCTGTGTAAGCTAAGACACCATTGCAACATATTGAAATAACAGTAATAACACTTATAGCTATTTTTGTGAGGAGTAAATGGGATTTAATAAATGTAAAGCAGCTATTAATATAAATCCATGTTAAACCAAAACCCATTACCATAGAGTTGATTCCTGGTAAACCCATGTTAAGTGTTCAAAATGGGGCTGTTTTTGTTACTATAGCAGGAAGAGCATTTTTCTATTCTAAGCAACCTATGAAGACATCCAAGGAATATGTATGTTCCACAGTCCCAAACTCTGGAGGCTTCCTCTTGTTACCATACAAGTAAGTGGCTTTTCCAGGCAGCAGCTGCTTTCTATTTAGCCTATTGCCCGAAGCATTAACATAGACTTCTTTTCTATCCTGTAGGCTTAACAATGATGAAAGCATCACAGTGTAGAGAAGGAAAATAAAAACCAATACCCAATATTGTGTCTCTTAGAATTCATAGACTGTGCTCCTGTATAGGAGGTTATCTCTTGACCCTTGCCTTCTTTCTCCTCAGCCCTTGTCTCTTTGCCGTGTTTCTGGAGCTAGTCATACTCCTTCCACCTGCAGTCTGGCCCATCTGCTTCCAGTCTTAGAGAGAGGGAGGGTATTGGTTCTTCCCGGTCCAATATCAGCCTCGTTTCTTTCCTTAGGTTGATTAACAATGGAACTATCAGGTATCTTTAGGGAAATTCATACTCCAATGTACCGTATATTTTCTGGCTCTCACAGATCTAGACTATACAATTGTAATATTTCTCAGTACATTTCCAAAGTCTGGTATATTTGGTCTAGAATGCACTATTTTTAGAGATTCTTCCAGGATGTATTTTAGGTTGTATCACCCTTTACTTCAGCTTCTTGCCAATGGCTAGGTGAAAAGATAGGGCTTATGTTTTCGCTATTTATTTTCTGCCCCCTTCCCCCTGAGGGTAACTCTTGAACAGAACATATGCACACCTATACAGAGCACACGTGTCCACGCAAATGTAAAAGATAACCATGGCTTGTACAGGTGTTTGTGAAAGTGAGGGAACCACCATTGGTGGTGCAAAGGAAGATCGCTTTGTGAACTGATGAGGAGTCTTCCTTTGAAAATTTAAGTCACGCTTCTTTGGCTTCAAAAAACAGAGCTATATCACTGGGCACTCCATTAAAGTTGGGAAGCTAGAAAAAAGCAAAGGGGTAACAGTGTAGGTAAAACTGACCTCATGCTGATGGGCAGTGTTGATAGAATTACATCCGAACTGAAAATTTTTCCTCTCTTATCTTCTCAGTATATTCTAATTATATAAAATATTTTCTTGGTAGGAAATGAAACCTCTTAATGCTATTGAAAAATCCGTTCCAGAAAAGGTCTGAATGTATTCCTCATAGATTTAATAAGCCTCTGTTTACACTGTCAATTTATGATGTATCCTGCTTATCTTAACAGTCAACCAAATCATTATTTGTGTGAAAATTTGCCTTGTCTTTTAATGAACTTTTAATTAAAAATAGATTAAGCTAAGTTGAATTCTTCATAGTGTATTTCACATAGTTTTTTATTACCTTGAAGTTGCTCTTAAGAAATGAGAGTATTAGTTACTATTATTTATGGCTTATTAATACAAAGTAAATCGTAGGATGTTAATTCAAGCTCTGTCTCACAGATATCAAGGAGCCCTGGAGAAGCAATGGTTAAGCACTTGGCTTCTAATTGAAAGGTTTGCTGTTTGAACCCACTAGCAGTTCCACAGGAGAAAAGACCTGGAGAACGGCTCCCCGAAAGATTACAGCCTAGTAAACTCCATGAGGTCAGAATCGACTTGATGGCACACAGCAACAGTCATAGAAAGCCAGATGGCAGTGCTTGAGTTGATAAAGGAGTTTCTTTACACCAGAGCTTCTTAATAAGTGTGCACGGCTGACTAAACTGCTTGTTACCAGTGCACAGAGATGAGTACCGAAATTGAGAAAATATTTACAAACCTTTATAGCTTAAATGGAGCCCTGGTGGTGAAGTGGTTAAGAGCTCAGGTCGGCAGTTGGAATCCACCCACAGGTCTGTGCAGCACAGAGTGAACCCTAACATAAACAGTATACTTCAGTTAATAATAATGTATCAATATTGGTTCATCAGTCGCAGCAAATATACCCCACAGATGCAAAATGGTTTGCAGGAGAGAAAGGGAGTAAATGGTTACTCTTTATTTTCTGCGTATTTTTTTTGAAACCTAAAACTGTTCTGAAAAAAATAAAGAAAAAAAAAAAAGCACATCACATTATCTCCTTTTAGATGTTAGGAAACTGAGTCACAGGGAAGTTAAATAACTTGCTGAAGCTTGAATGTGTCGGAGCCAAGATTTATACTCAAATAATCTGGCTCTAGAGGCTATGACGAAACCCTGGTGGCATAATGGTTAAGTGCTGTGGCTGCTAACCAAAAGGTCTGCAGTTTGAATCCACCAGGTGCTCCTTGGAACCTCTATGGGGCAGTCCTACTCTGTCCTGTAGGGACGCTATGAGTTGGAATCTACTGAGCGGCAACAAGTTTCGGGCTTTAGAGTCTGTGATGTTAACTGCAGTGTTAATTATGCTTTTTGTAATTATGAATCAATTGCTTTTTTTCTTTTCATGCTTGTTTTTGAACTACTTGTGTTTGAAATTTAAGTATAAGACTTGCCTGTTTGTAGTAGTAAATAAATTTAATCATGCTCGTCAATGCAAGTAAGAGAATCTAATCTTGCCTTGCATACTTTAAAAAAAAATCCACTGGTTAGAATATATTTAGTTAAAATAAGATAACATTTGGTTAAGATCAGCTAGTCCTTTTGCAGATTAACAAAAAGTGAAGTTAAAGCACTTAAAGCTTCTCGCCTTTCTCATACTCGTGAGGGTCGCTGTGAGTCTGAGTCGGCTCGATGGCAATGGGTTTGGTTTTCGGTTTGACTTTTTCAGTGTAGTTGTCTATGTTATCTTATATGAAGATATATATCTGTCTTATATTACTTTTAAAAAATATGTAGTTATTTGGGTCCAACCCTATTTACTGTTTAAACTTGATGTTAATTGAGTATACCAACTACCTTCTACTTCATTTACCAAAGAGACGTATGCAGGCAGTGTTGAAAGATTTAGCTTGTCTTTTTGGAAGGTGTTTTGGTTTTTACCTGAGGCTTCTGTGGTTTTTATTGTTAATAAGTATTGTAATGAAAAAATAGAAATAATAAAAGCTTAATACTGTATATGGATATAACATGTAAGTGGACATTACAGCCCTTAGTGTTCACTTGCTTTTACAAATGTATAAAAGTACTTTAAAACATGTTTATTGTCAAAAGTCTAAAGAAAAATAGAAAGTATATTAATCTCTAAATCATTTAAATTATTGTTTGAGGACTTGCGTTTACAGAGATAAGAACCCCACACATTGTGTCCAGTCCATTAAAACAAGAAGAAGTGGGAGAGATACTTTGATAAGCGTTCTGCCTGTTTTAACCGTGAATGCTATTATCCGGGGAATGATGCTGTATCTCTTCCATTGGCATGGTCTTTTTCATGCTGAGCGAAATCAGTACTTTCAGGCGTTGGATGACAGAAGAATCACTTCAGAATTAAAGGTGCCTGTCACACATTGTCATTGGTTGACTTTTGTTTGCTGTTGAGGTTTTTAAGCTCTCATTTTTCTAAGTCTTTTTTAGGGGTCTTTGTAAGATTTCTGTTGATACCTTTTTTTTTTTTTAAAGACTGGACTTTAAATCTGTGGTCAGGGATCAAGTGCAATGACTTCCAAAAGTGAAATACTGAGACACTTCGTCATTTACTGAGATACCTTTGCTGCTGTTGTCTTGTAGGTGATTTCCCTTTTAAAAGGTTTTTCAATGAGACAAGTAATTTACAGTGTAAGTGATTTTGAGACAAATTGGGAAGTGAGGTAATAGATTTAAGGTATGTTTAGTTAACTAAAAATATAATTCTCTGTGTGTAAAAAAAAAAAAAAAAGCCATTAAATAGGATGAAGTTAAAAAGATATGTCCTCACATTGAATGATGCAAGGTTTTGTTACATATGTATAGGAACTACATCTAACTCTTAGCAGTGACCAGTAGAATACTACTGGCCAAATAGGGAGGAGGTGAAAAAGAGAACTTTTTTTTCCATATAATTTATTACTCTTTAATTTTTACTTTCTGTAAAAGGCAAGTATGTGTTTCTTAAAAAAAAAAAAAAACTTTAAAAATAAGTTTTATACACAAAACTTATAAAACAAATCCTTAAATTGCTCCATTAACATTAAATGTTGCTAAATTAGGAGAATGGCTTATATAGTATTTTTGAGATTTCAGCCTTGAAAATTTTAAGTGGAATTTTGTTTTTATTTCACAGTAGTATGCAAACTTCATGAAAGTTTGCTTTATTTAACCTGGTTTTAGTAAAACACGTTATCCCGACAACTTATATTCTCGAAGCAATGTGCATTTATCATTATTAATTTAGTTCTTTATCTTGATACTGAAAGAAACTGCATAGTGAGAAGCCCTTTACACAAGGCTTTCTAATCACAATTTCTGCCATCCTATTAAGGTAATCACTACTCTGAATTTTAAAGAATACCTATTTTTTCCCCTTTTAATGCTTACGTATGTTTCTTTTAGTAGTATAGTTTTTTTTGAGCTCCTTATAAATAAAAAAAAATTTTTTTTCTTATAAATAAATCACAATGTATGTGCCCTTTTGTCCTGGTATTTTTATTTCAACATTATGTTCATGAAATTCATCCAGTTTGACTTAACTTCTGGCATTTTATTTTCATTTCTGTATAGTATTCCATTATAGGACTATATCATTTTTTTTCAAAATCTCTTCTATTGTTGGTGGACATTTGGGTTGTTTGTAGCTTTTAGCTATTATGGAAAACACTGCTTTAAGCAGTTTGTGGGTCTTTGGGGGCACATGCTTGTATATTTCTGTAGAGTAGAGTGACGTGGCTATAGAGTAGGTGTTCATACATTCAACTTTAATTGATATTGCCGCAATATTTTGCAAAAGTGTGTGCCGTTCCCAGCATCAGTGTGTAGCCGTTCCCCTTCCTCATCAGCAATGGACCAGTGGTTCTTATTTGAGCAGTGTGGTAGTTGTGTAGTGGTATCTCATGTTTTTATTTTGGATTTTATTTGTAATGAGGCAGTGTATCTTTTCTCTTACCTGTCAGCTATTATAACTTTTACTTCCATAAAGTGCCTGTGTAAGCCTTTTATCCAGTTTCTTATTGGCTGTCTTTTCCTTATTGATTTGTAGAAGTTTTGTTTTTAATCTGTTTGGCATAAGTATCCATGTTTTGATAGGAATACTGTAACTAATTTCTCCCTTTCTGTGCTTTACCTATTCACTTTTTTTAAACTTCTTCAGAAAACATCATTGAAGGATAATTAAGTATAAAGTCTGACAAATATATACACCTGTGTAACTGCCATAGTCAAGATACAGAATATTTCTCTCACCTGGGAGGGTTCTCTTGTATCCAGTTGTGATCATTCCCCCCCACAGATGTATACACACATATTTGGCCCCTATCTAATCTGATTTTTGTCATTGTAGACAGTTTCGCCTGTTCTATAATTTCATGTAAACGGAATCATACAATAAGTACTCTAGTGTCTAGATTGTTTTGGTGAGGCTAGAGTTTTAAAATTCATCCACAGTTACGTGTATCAGTAGTCTGCTCCTTTTTATTGCTGAGCAGTACCACTTGGAAACTCTATGGGGCAGTTCTCCTCAGTCCTATAGGGTCGCTATGAGCCAGAATCGACTCGACGGCACTAGGTTTGGGTTTAGTACCATTTTGTTTATCCATTCACCTGTTGAGGGAGATTGGGTTGTTTTCAGTGTTTGGATCTTATGACTAAAAGCACCGTAGGCATTTCTTGTATAATTTATTTTAGTAGAAATATGTTCTTACTCATTTTGGGAAAATATGTAGCAGTGGAATTGCTAGGTACTATGGTAATTTTTTGTTTAACTTTATAAGAAACTGACTTTTTCCTAAAATAGTTGTAGATTTTACACTCTGACGAGTTATGTAGGTATGAGTTCCATCTGCTCCACGTACATCTCAATATTTAGTATTGTCAGTCTTTTTATTTTTGTAGTAAGTATGTAGTCATAGATTATTATTGTTTTAATTTGCATTTTCCTACCTACTGTCTTTTCATGTGTTTATAGGCCACTTGTATATCTTTTGTGAAGTGTCTGTTCAAATTTGTTGCCCATTATTTCAAATTGGGTTATTTGTCTTACTCCATTGTAAGAATTCTTTATGTATCCTGTAAAGAATTCAGTCATCAATTATATATATGGGGACTATTTTTTCCAGTTTGTGGCTTATCTTTTCATTTTCTAAATGTTGTCTTTCAAAGAGCAGATGTCTTGAATTTTTATTAAGTTTAATTCATCAATTTTTTTTTTATGATTATTCTTTTCCTTTACGGTTTCTTTCATGGTGCCCAGTGGAAGAATTTACTGCTTATCCCAAGGTCATCAAAATTTTCTGCTAGAAGTTTTATAGTTTTGACTTTTAAATCTAAGTCTTTGATTCATTTTGAAATAAATATTTTAAATAAAATATTTTGTGCATGGTATGTGGTAAAAGACAAACTTGTTTTTTTTTCTCATGGGGATATCCATGTGTTTTATACCCTTTCTTCATTTGATAATCTAAAGTCTCTTGATTTCTATAGCCTTATAATAAGTTTTGAAAATAGTGTAAAATCCTACAAATCTGTTTCTTTGCAAAATTGTTTTGCTATTCCTGTTTTTTTCTGTTTCTATGTACATTTTTGAATCAGCTTGTCAATTTCCATAAGAAATCCTGTTAAGATTTTGATGAAAATTGTGTTGAATCTATAAAATCAGTTTGAGGAGAGTAAACATTTTAGCAACATTGAGTGTCCTAATGTATGAATACATTTAGTACAAATTTATTTAGTCTTCTTTAACTTCTCCTAGCAATGTTTTATAGTTTTTATTATCCAAATCTATAGACATTTTGTTAAATATATCATTAAAGAATTTTATGTTTTTAATGCTATTGTAAATGATATTATTTAATTTTCATTTTCCAGTTAGGTATAGCCAGGTTATAGAAATATAATTGACTCTCTTAGTTATCCTGTGCTGCTGTAACAGAAATACCACTAGTGGATGATTTCAACAAACAAAAATTTATTCTCACGGTTCAGGAGGCTAGAAGTCTGAATTCAGGGTACCAGCTCCATGGGAAGGCCTTCTCTCTCTGTTGGCTCTGGGGGAAGGTCCTTGTCATCATTCCTCTCCTAGTTCTAGGGGTTTCTCAGCACAGGGACCCTGGGATCCAAAGGTTGAGCTCTGCTCCCAGCTCTTCTTTCTTGGTAGTAGGAAGTCCCTCTCTCTCTGCCCCCTTCTGTCACCTTATATCTCTTGTAGGATAAAAGGTGATATAGGCCACACTCCACAGAAATTCTCCTTACATCTGATCAGGGTTGTGACCTGAGGTAGGGTGTTGCATCCCACCCTAATCCTCATTAACCTGACCTAATCCTCCCATTAACATAATGGACAGCTCACCCCCAGATAGATCATAAACATAGGCAAAGAGGCTAGGATTTACAACACATTACAAAATAGAGGATAATCAGATCACAAAATGGGAGACAACCACCCAAGTTGACACATATTTTGGGGGGGGGACACAGTTCAATCTGTGACATTGACCTTATATCCAACAATCTTATTAAATTTACTTATTAGGTCTAGTAGCTTTTTCTCTTCGATTCTTTAGATTTTTACAGCATAAACATGCTGTCTACAAACGAAGACTGTTACTCCTTCATTTCCAAATTATCTGCTTTTTAGTTCTCATTTTAGGCTCATTGTACTGGTTTGAACTTCTATTACAATATTGAATGGACATTATGAGAGCTGACGTCCTTGTTTTGTCTACAGCTTTAGCTGATAGGTTTTCATAGATGCTCTTTCTAAGGCTGAGGAAGTTCCTTTTTATTTTTGGTTTGTTTCTATCATGAGACAGTGTTGAGTGTTGTAAATTGCTTTAAAAAAAAATATCTACTGGGTTAGTCATGCGTTTTCCTCTTTTTTTTTTTTTTTCCTGCTTATAAAATCAGCTACACTGATTGATTTTTAACTATTAAACCACGCTTGCATTCTCTGGGTAAACTTCACTTTATCATGAGGTATTTCCATTTTAAGTAAGGCTGAATACCGGTATTTTGTTAATGATTTTTGGTGTATTTACATGAATTATATTGCTTTTTGGTTTTCTTTTCCTGTAATGTGAAAGTAGTTGCAATGTAGACTCCTAGCCTATATTTTCTGAAAGTGTTTGTTTAAGATTGGTATTATTTCTTTCTTAAGTTTTTGGTAGAATTCACCAGTATAGCTATCTGGGCCTGAATTTTCTTTGTGACAAGGTTTTTAATTAGGAGGTCGATTTCTTTAATGGATATAGGTCTGTTCAGATTTTCAGTTTTTTTCTTGACTCAGTTTTGGTAGGCTATATCCTTCATGAAATTTGTCCATTTCATGTAAGTTGTTGAATTAAGTGGCATAATATTGTTCATAATATTAGCTATTATCTTTTAATGTCTGTAGGATATGTAGTGAAGTATCTTTCCTTTCATACTTGATATCTTAGTTTCCTGGTGGTGCTGTAACAGAAGTACCACAAGCTGGTGGCCCTAAAGAACAGAAATTTATTTTCTCACAGTTTAGGAGACTAGAAATCCACATTCAAGGTACTGGTTATAGGGGAGTTCTCACTGTCTGTGGATTGTGAGGGAAGAACCTTATTTTCTTTAGCTTTGGCTCCTTGGTGGTCTTCACTGACTTCTTATCTTCTCCTGTGCATACTAACTTACTCTGTGTCTGTGCTGCTCCTTGTGAATTAGAAGTGATTAGGTTTAGGGCACACTCAACACTGATAGAGCCTTGCTAACATAACAGAGAAAACCTTATTTCCAGACTGGATTATTTCCACTAGTATAGGTGTTAGGATTCTGATACATATTTTTTTGAGGTCAGGGGCATAATTCAGTCCATAATACCTGATATTGGTAGTTTGTTCGTCTCATTTTTTTTTCCCCTCAGCCATTCTGGCTGATGTTAATTTTATGAATGTTTTTAGAGAAGCAGCTGATGGCTTTACTGTTTTTTTTCTCTTTTTAAAAAAATGATTTTCTGCTTTAAGCCTTACAATGTCCTTTCCCCGTTTGAATTTCATTCGCTGTTCTTTGGTAGAAGCTTGTCATTGATTTGAGGTAGAGGTTTGATCATTGGTTTCGACATTTTCATCTTTTCTAATACAAGCATTTAAAGCTATAAGTTTCCCTTTGAACACTCCTTCCCACAAATTTTGATATGTTGTGTTTTCATTATCACTCAGTTCAAAATAATTTCTAATTTTCCTTGTGATTTCACATTTGATCCATAAGTTATTTGGAGATGAGTAGTTTAATTTCCAATTCTTTAGGACTTCTTCAGATATTATTATTTTTTCACTGTACGCACACACACAACTCAGTATTCAGCCAAAGAATTAAGAGGACCTTTAGATTTCTAGATCTGTTTCTCTGCATAGCTTCTGCTTCTCTAGCAGATTAGCTTTCAAATTCTAGCCATCTCGCCCTCTTAATAGGTATTTTTAAGCTTCATTAACATGCAGTAGCCACAAGAAGATTATATTTCCTTGCCCTTAAGAATGTCTTGAGGATATATGCATAGTAGCACATCACCCACATCTATCTACAATATAGGATACATACACAGGCCTTTCGAAAGATAATGTATCATAGTATGGAATTATGGAAGTCCGGTAATTCTGGCTAGTAAAATTTGGTCCTAATTTTTGAATGTTTTATATAGTCATCTACTTTTTTAGAGTGGGATATATAAATATCAGTGTATATGTGCTATACTAAAACAAATTCTTTTAGAAATAATTCTTGTACTGTTTATGAAAGAACCAGGAGCCCTGGTGGTGCAGTGGTTAAGTGCTTGGCTGCTAGCCCATGAGTCAGTGGTTCCAACCTACCAGCCATTCCACGGGAGAAATATGAGGCAGTCTGCTTCTGTAAAGGTTACAGCCTTGAAAACCCCATGGGGCAGTTCTGCTGTGCCCTATAAGGGTCGATATGAGTCGGAATTGACTTGATGGCAATGGGTTTTATAAAAGACCAATGAGGAGATTATTTTAAGAGCTGAGTTGTGAACTACTAAAGATCTGTGTATGGACAGTGACAATAAGAGTGATTAAGAAACCTTGTTGAAATGGAATGAATAGAATATGTATGAAGTGAGGGAAAGTCAGAAGTCATGGATGACGTTAAGTAGAAAAACTTACCCTTCCAAGTGTAGCAGCATGTTTAGGATGAAGATGGTAGGTTCAGTTTTATACATTTTTTTTTTAATTTTAGGTGCTTATTGGATAAGTGGAGATTATCCTGTAAGTAGAAATGTGGGATTAGAGTTTAGGAATAGAGCTGGGCCAAATATGAAGATTTGACAGCTAAGCCTAAATTGATGATAGTAGATGATGTAGGAGTGGATGGTATTGCCGAGAGATATTTGACAAAGCCTAAGGAAAATGCCAGCATTTCATAGTTGAGAATAGTGAAGGACAAAGCCTGACCACCAAAGAAGGGTGTTCAGAGCGATGACAGGAGGAAACCAGAAGAAACTACTTAATTTTAAGTTTGCTCGTCTCTGAGCTTTTATGCTATGTATTTGTAAAGGATGAGTAGTGAAGTTAGGTAGAACCATGACATCTGGAAGGAAAAATTAAATGTTGTATTATCTCTGTTTCTTCATTTACATTTAAAGAGTCAGAATATTCAACTGAATTATAAATAACCAGTCTAAATTATTTTTCCCTTCAGTTATTACTTTATCTTTTTATTGAATTTCTTTTAAGAAATAGGTTTACTTTTCATATTTCTAGTTTATTAATTCTATGGTAATAAATCTTAAGTTTCATTAACAATAATCAGATAAAATCGAATTGTTATTTTCCAGAATGCTTTTCTTTTTTTAGATTCAGATATTTTGGTGGTGATGTGATGTTATGTTGTTGTTAGCTGCCATCAGGTTGGCCCCTGACTCTTCCTATCCCCATGCACAACAGAATGAAATACCGCCCGTTCTTGTTCTATCCCCATGATTGGGTTTTCATTGGCTGATTTTTGGAAGAATATTGCCAGGCCTTTCTTCCTAGTCTGTCTTTGTCTGGAACTTCTGCTGGAACCCTTTCAGCATCGTAGTAACATGCAGGCCTCCATTGACAGAGGGGTGGTGGCTGTGCTGAGATACATTGGCCAGGAATCTAATCTGGGCCTCCAGCATGGACGGCAAGAATTCTACCGCTGAATTCTCTACCCCTTTGCTCAAATTAGGGAGATACAAAAATTGATGTAAAGTAATTCTGTCTAAGAGAAAGCTCATTGCAAAATTTTAAGCTTGACTCTATTTTATCGACAAACAGTACTTTTAGGCAGGGTTTCTTTAGGTACCTCTAAACACAAGCACACACACACATATATATGAGTATACACCACTGATAAGTGATATGTATTTGATGTTGTGGCAGATACTCTGTTCTTGACTTTGAATGATATATCATATTGAATTTGTTATTGGTTTTTAATAGGAACATGTTCAAGGTACACTATGGAGATATTTTAAAAAATTAGATGCAAGTTTATAATATGCTTATGAAACATTCTTGTTTGGCTTCCTTTTATCATGTTTTAAGGTCAAATGTGATTCTGATGTTCCACAAAGAGACAGAGATTGATAATCAAGAAAGAATAGCCCTTTAATGTGATTTATGTCTATAGATTTTATGTCAGATATGAAAAGTTGCTGTTTAAATTGTAAGGGAGGATCCATTAAAGAACACTTTAAACCATTTTACTATTTAGCTTATCTTGGGCTCTTGTTTTTAGAATTCTGCCTTTTCAAGCAAACTTTGAAGCAATAGCTTATGTTTATAAAATATAATTTGATGAAGTTAAAATTTTTCTATTTTTAATAATAGAAATAATGTACTCCATTTCTTTTTTGGTACTTTTAATACTGTTTAATGTGAAGTTGTGTGTGGCTGAGTGGAGTGCACCAGAAACCAGTGGTTTTCTAATTTTCATCAATTATTTGAATTTCTTTTTGTCAGATGATGTTAGACAAAGACAGATTATGGATTCAGTAGGAAATGTAGAAGGTATAAAAAATTCAGCAAATGCCTGTCATTTTGTACTATTGGTTTGAATATGTGGTTGGGTTAGTTATATAGTAACCTAAAGAGTGCTTCTTAGTTCTTGATTCAATCTCTGAAAATATCACATATCAATTGACATTTTGGTTATAATGGAATAAATCCCAGTTATTTTTGCTTAAAGTACTGTTCCTTCAAAAACTTCCTAATCATTTTTTTCTTTTGTTTGTTCAAATCATATAT
This sequence comes from Elephas maximus indicus, assembly GCF_024166365.1. NCBI lineage: Eukaryota > Metazoa > Chordata > Mammalia > Proboscidea > Elephantidae > Elephas > Elephas maximus. The sequence continues at coordinate 33,338,227 of NC_064831.1, forward strand.
ATGTATGTATATGTATATATATACATATATGTATATACACACACACAAGTGTATATATATATATATTTAACTTGAACTATCCTTTCCTAAGATTTATTTGGTTCAGTTTTTTTTTAAAGGCATATAACGTTTTGCCTTTAATATCTTATACATTAATCTAGTTCCTCACATAACTTATTTTCTTCATGTTAGTTTTTACATATAAGAAGTAGTTTGCCTTTACTAGTATACATATGCTCTGAGAAGTTGCCCCAAATCTTTTAGTTGGCAGATTCTTATAGTTGATATGATGGCCTCATTTTGTAGATAAAGACATTTAGACTTAAAGGTTTAAAATGAATTAGTTGCTCAAGACTGGCAGAGATGGCTGCAAGGATGGTAGTGTAAACTGGTTTTTGTTTTGCTTCCCAATCTGATGTTTTTTTCTTGTGATCATACTGTGATTCTCAATTGCCTCTCTTTATCTTCATTTTGTATTCCACAGTTTCCCCCATCTGTTAATTTTTGTATCTGTATCTTGGGTTTCTTGTTGTTGGTTGCCATCAAGTCAATTCTGACTCACGGCGACTCCATATATGCACAGTGGAACCATTCCGTAGGATTTTCAAACCTGTGTCCTCTTGGAAGGTCACATCTTGTACCTGGGTTAAGTTATTTTGCTTCTCCTGAAGTTGATCCACGTTTTTATGCATTTTTCTTTTTTTATGCAGTTCTCTGTCTTCCCACCTAAGTATAATTTATCTTCTCAAATTCCTCCATTTCCTTCATAGCGTTTTATACATACCCTTATTACTTTTTGTTTGTCTTTTTATTTAAAATGATTTTTAGCCTCATATTGTAGTCAGTGATATATTTTATTACCAATTCTCTTCTCCCAGTCTAGAAGGAGTGGGGATTATCCATAACTCATAAGGACACTATATACAACGGAACGAAACGCTGCCTGGTCCTGTGCCATCCTCATGATAGTTGTTATGCTTGAGCCCATTGTTGCAGCCACTGTGTCAGTCCATCTTATTGAGGGTCTTCCTCTTTTTTCCTGACTCTCTGCTTCACCAAGCATGATGTCCTTCTCCAGGAACTGGTCCTTCCTGATAACGTGTCTGAAGGATGTGAGACAAAGTCTCGCCATCCTTGTGTCTAAGGAGCATTCTGGCTGTACTTCCTCTGAGAAAGATTTGTTCCTTCTTTTGGCAATCCATGGTATATTGAGTATTCATTGCCAACACCACAATTCAAAGGTGTCCATTGTTCTTTGGTCTTCCTTATTGTTGTCCTGCTTTCGCGTGCATATGAGACAGTTGAAAGCACCATGGCTTGGGTCAGGTGCACCCTCGTCCTTAAAGTGACACCTTTATTTCTTAACACTCTGAAGAGGTCTTTTGCAGCAGATTTGCCCCGTACAATGCCTCCTTTGATTTCTTTTTGACTGTTGCTTCCATGGGTCTTGTCTTAGTCATCTAGTGCTGCTATAATAGAAATAACACAGGTGGATGGCTTTAACAAAGAGAAGTTTATTCTCTCACAGTCCGTTAGGCTAGAAGTCCGAATTCAGAGTGCTGGCTCCAGGGGAAGGCTTTCTCTTTTGGCTCTGGAGGAAGGTCCTTGTGATGCATCAGTCTTCCCTTGGTCTGGGCGCATCTCAGTGCAGAAACCTCAGGTCCAAAGGACGCACTCTGTTCCTGGCACTGCTTTCTTGGTGGTATGAGGTCCCCAAGTCTCTCTGCTTGCTTTTCTCTTTTATATCTCAAAGAGATTGGCTTAAGACACTATCTGATCTTGTAGGCCTTATTAGTATAACTGCCAGTAATCCATCTCGTTCCATCATAGTGATAGGACTTACAACATTTAGGGAAATCACATCTGAATATAAAATGGTAGACAATCATATAAGGGAATCATGACCTAGCCAACTCGACAGACATTTTGGGGGTACACAATTCAATCCATGACAGGCATTGATTGTGGATCCAAGTAAAATGAAATCCTTGACAACTTCAGTCTTTTCTCTGTTTATCGTGATGTTGCTTATTGGTACAGTTGTGAGGATTTTTGTTTTCTTTATGTTGAGCTGAAGGCTGTGGTGTTTGATCCTTATCAGTAAGTACTTCAAGTCCTCTTCACTTTCAGCAAGCAAGGTTGTGTCATCTGCATATAAACAAACAAAAAAAAAACCAAACCCAGTGCCGTCCAGTTGAATAGCAGGTTGTTAATGAGCCTTCCTCCAATCCTGATGCCATGTTCTTCATATAGTCTAGCTTCTTGGATTATTTGCTCAGCATACAAATTGAATAGGTATGGTGAAAGGATACAACCCTGATGCACACCTTTTCTGACTTTAAACCACGCAGTGTCCCCTGGTTCTGTTCTAATGACTGCCTCTTGATCTATGTACAGGTCCCTCATGAGCACAATTATGTGTTCTGGAATTCTCATTGATCAGAATAACATAGTGTTTTGTGCATACTAGGAGAGCTGTTTGATTCCTTATGTATGTACATGGAGACCATATCAGTCGGGTTGCTTTTGATTGTAAGTAATAGGAAACCCAACTCATAATGGCATATCAGCTCTTGTAACTAAAAAGCCTAAAGGTGGAATGGTCTTGAGGATTTGATTGATTCTAAGTTCATGAGTCTACCTGGGATGAGCTCTATTTTTCTGTAGTTTTCATAGCTCTGCCACCTTTGGATGTTGGCTTCATCCTCAGGCTAGCTTCCTTCAAGAAAAATTGAAATATAGAGAGAATTCGAAACACTCCTGGAGCTGTGTACTTATTATTTTATAGCCTGAGAGAAGGGAGGAACTATCAAACGAAAATCCCGAGCTTTACTCTTATTGCACCAATTAAATTCCCTTCCCTAAACCCATGTGTCAATATGAAAGGGATTATTACCCACATTGGTCTAGCGCAATCAGGGTCATCCCTTATTGCTCGGGTGGGGGAGTGTACTCCAACAGTCTCTCCATTCTGATACACAGTAGAAGAGGCAGGCAGTCACAATGTGTGTCACATACACAAACTAGTAATGTTTTATTTGTTCCAACATTAAATTCATGTTACCTGTCATTGGTTGTGTTTACATGTAAGAGGTACAGCCAGAATACTCCTTAGAAGTGAGGATGGCGAGACGTCATCTCATGTACTTTGGACGTGCTATCAGGAGAGATCCGTCCCTGAAGAAGGACATCACACTTGGTAAAGAAGAGGGTCAGCAAAAAAGAGGAAGCCCCTCCATGAGATGGATTGACACAGTGGCTACAACAGTGGGCTGAAACTTAGCAACGACTGTGAGGATGGTGCATGACTACGCAGTGTTCTGTTCTGTTGTAATGTAGGGTCGCTTGTGTGAACTTGTGTTTGAAGGTTAAGGGGTGGAGCCTAATAGACCCAGTCAATGGAATAAAGGGTCAAGTTTACATCAACCTTTATGTTTTCCTATTTTAAGCAATGAATTAGCTGGGTAGCATAGTGTTATAAACATGACACCTCAGGTATCTGAATTCCAAAAGAAGAGAAATAAGCATCTTGGAAAGTAGCAATTCAGTTGTATCTGATTATTGCTACAGAATCCTAAGATCTTTCAGCAAATTCAATATCTCAGATAACACTTTTCAAACTTCAACGTACATATGAATTACTTGTGGATCTGATTCTGTAGGTTTGGCGTGGGGCCTGAGACTCTACATTTTTAATAAACTCCAGATGATTCTATTGCTGCTGGTCCATTTTGCATAGTTAGAATTTAAAATACCAAACTGTTTTTGCCATTTTCTGAAAGTGTTGAGTACTATCCAAGTTCACTATTTCAAGTTTACCATTGTTTCTTTTTTGGATCTCTGCAGTAGCCTCATGGTTAATCTGCCTCCTTCACTTCTCTTGTCCCGCTACAATCTGTTCTCTGAATAGCAACTCTAGTGTTTATTTTAATATGTAAATCAATCATATCATTCCACTGCTTAAAAACTTCCATGGTATCACACTGCATTAAAATAAAATCTAGATTCCTTTTCATAGCATTGTTGTTGCTTTTAGGTGCCATCAAGTTGGCTCTGACTCATAGCAACCCTACATTACAACAGAACAGAACACTGCCTAGTCATGCACCATCCTCGCAGTCGTTGCTGTGTTTCAGCCCATTGTTGTAGCCACTGTGTCAATCCATCTCATGGAGGGGCTTCCTCTTTTTTGCTGACCCTCTTCTTTACCAAGTGTGATGTCCTTCTTCAGGGACGGATCTCTCCTGATAGCATGTCCAAAGTACATGAGATGACGTCTCGCCATCCTCACTTCTAAGGAGTATTCTGGCTGTACCTCTTCCATGACACATTTTTCATTCTTTTGGCAGTACATGCTATATTCAATATTCTTTGCCAACTGCATAATTCAAATGCATCAACTCTTCTTCGATCTTCCTTGTTCATTGTCCAGCTTTTGCATGCATGTGAGGTGATTAAAAATACCATGGCTTGGGTCAGGTGCACCTTAGTCCTCAAAGTGACATCTTTGCTTCGTTAACACTTTAAAGAGGTCTTTTGCAGCAGATTTGCCCAATGCAATTTGTCATTTTATTTCTGGACCGATGCTTCCATGAGCTTTTCAGAACTACATACTAATAAATTGGGTACTACATGGCCTGCCTCTTGAGGTAGCCCCTGCCTACCTCTCTAAACTTATTTCATATGATTCTTCCTCTTATTAGCTATGGTTCAAGTCTTTTGCAACTAACTAGTCTTTATGCTGCTTGTAATGCTGGATCCCTGTATCTTCATATGACTAGCTCCTTATTATTCATGTCTCTACTTAATTGTTAAGTGTTTCTGAGTATTTCTCGTCATTGACTTCAGAGAAATAAATTCTTACGGGATGTGGTGTGGAAAAAGTAGATCACTAAATCTTAGTTCAGTTAACACAGGATATTAAAGTAGCTTTAAAATTTGTTTGGCTTGATTCATGTTGAAGATTACTTCAGGATACGTTTTGAACTTTTTTCCTGTAATTTTTTATGGTATTAATAAATGCTTTTTTTTTTTTTAATCATAGTCACTGTGTGCCCAGTATTCTGCAGACAAACGAGAAGATGAGAAGATGTGCGATCATTTGATAAGAGCAGCTAAATATCGAGACCATGTGACAGCAACTCAACTAATCCAGAAAATTATCAACATTCTCACAGACAAGCATGGAGCCTGGGGAAATTCTATAGTGAGGTAAAGGGACACCTTTAGGATTTGGCCACTGATTTTCTATTGCTGACCCAGGTTTAAATAAATGGTTTTGGATTTATTTGATCAAGGCCAGATGAAGAAAGAGTAATTTAATTTTGTATTTTATCATTTACTATGAATTTGAAGCCAACGGGGAGGAGAAAATCAATATAGGTACAGTTATGGATCTTCTGAAAGAATATTTGCTGATATATATATATTTTTTTTGAAGTGAGCTATTGAGAGAACCAGGAAAAAAAAAAAAAACCCATATTGAGAGAAGCAGTTAACATATTTTGTTATTTTATTAGGTATACTCATAGCTGCATTTATACTATTACAATATTTTATTTAAAAAAACTATTCCCAATTTTACACTTTGGGGTTTTTAACACATAAATTGGAAAGAATAAAATGTGTTTACTTTCTTGAATTATGCTGCAAATTGCAGGACTATGATGATAAAAGTGGTTAAATGCCTTCTTTAAAAGTGCTGCCTATAGAATTTTATTTAATATATGTATCTCCTTTTACTGAACGTGCTAGTCTTGATTCTACTTTCTAGGAACAAAGTGATTAAATCACCTTTAAGGACTAGAGAATTTAGATCAAATTGTAAAATTCAACCCCCGTGGAATACTTTATGCTACAAATCTTTGAGACATATTTTGACTCTTTCAATTAAGTTTAAGGAAGTTTTATATTCTCCCATTTGAAAGAGATATGCTTTAATAAGTTCTTCTAACTGGTTTATTCCATTTGAAACCGTGCTGAGAAATTGCATTTCTTAGCGAATTTCCATGAACTTATACATAAGAGTCACATGGCGATCTATTAACATGTAGATTCTGATTCAGTATATCTGGGGTGGAAATGCAGATTCTCAGTAGGGAACTTGTTAAAAATTCAGATCCTCAGCAGGAGTTTGACTTGGTTTGAAGCTCTGGCTTTAATCTTCATTTCTGCATAACTTTTTCTAGAAGTAAAACAAAAAAAAAAAGAAAATAGTATATTGTGTTTTGCATATGGGTATAATTAGTTCCCACTTGTGTTTTAATCGAAGTCCCTCTGTGGTACAAATGGTTAACATTATTGGTTGCTTTTTTTAACTAAAAGGTTGGAGACTCAGCCTTCCCAGAGACTCCTTGGAAGAATCCGTTTCTAAAAAATCAGCTGCTGAAAACCCTATGGAGCACAGTTCTGCTCTGACACACACAGGGTCACCATGAGTCGTAATCAACCCAAGGGCATCTGGTTTACTTGTTTTGTGTTTTAATCAACTAATGCATCTCGTAGACATCTTCATATAGTTTTAGAAATTTTTCCGTACAAAGTAAATATTTCTTCACTTTTTGAAAGGTGATCTTTGAAAAAGCGACTTCTGGGATTTTTGAGTTTTGAGTACAAATATGCATTAATAGGAAACCCTGGTGGCTTAGTGGTTAAGAGCTATGGCTGCTAACCAAAAGGTCAGCAGTTCAAATCTACCAGGAGGTCCTTGGAAACTCTATGGGGCAGTTCTACACTGTCTGTAGGGTTGCTATGAGTTGGGATTGACTTGACGACGGCGGATTTAGTTTTTGGTTTGGTATGCACTAATATACTAATATATGGAACCCTGCTGGTGTAGTGGTTAAGAGCTCAGTTGCTAACCAAAAAGGTCAGCAGTTCAAATCTACCAGCTGCTCCTTGGGAACCCTGTGGGGAGTTATACTCTGTCATATAGGGTCACTGTGAGTCTAAACCGACTCAATGGCACCTAACAACAACCACACGCACTAATATGGAGTAGGTATATCTCGTGATTCTTTTTAGGAAAATAGTTACATATAACAAATTACATTTCTGGGTATATCGTTTTTAGTGTTCAGAGGAAGGAGTGCAGGTCAAGGACTTGAGGGCAAAAGGACAGAGTAAAGGCAGGAACCTTGTTTGAATCCTATCCCAGCTGATCTCAGCTGCAAGAGTAGTTGTTAGAGTGACATGGACCAAGGAGCCAGAGACCTCTGTGTACTGGGGAGGAGGCTGGGAGTCAGGGCATTTACTGCAGGCTTTAGAGTTTCAAGATAATTTAATACCCCAAATGTGGTGTGGTCATTTTGACATCAAGTACTGAATAAATTAGAATATTATCTTGAAGTATACTGCTTGGTACATAGTGAGAATGTAATGCAAATTTGTTAAATTAAAAAAAAAAATACTTTTTTTTAATGTAAAAGAGTTTTACAATTTTAAGATTGAAGAAATTTAGATAATTTATGCCAAGTGTTTCATGGGTCATTTTTATGAGATCAAAATTCTTTCTAATGATTGCTGTAGCTTTGCCTAGCACA